>NW_027139383.1:45000-259226 GCF_035084215.1 Heptranchias perlo
TGTGTATATGTGAGTGTCTGAGAGTGTGTGTGTATATGTGAGTGTCTGAGAGTGTGTGTGTATATGTGAGTGTCTGAGAGTGTGTGTGTCTGAGTGTGTGTGTATATGTGAGTGTCTGAGTGTGTGTGTATATGTGAGTGTCTGAGTGTGTGTGTATATGTGAGTGTCTGAGTGTGTGTATATGTGAGTGTCTGAGTGTGTGTGTATATGTGAGTGTCTGAGTTTGTGTGTACATGTGAGTGTGTGTATATGTGAGTGTCTGAGAGTGTGTGTGTATATGTGAGTGTCTGAGAGTGTGTGTGTATATGTGAGTGTGTGTATATGTGAGTGTCTGAGAGTGTGTGTGTATATGTGAGTGTGTGTATATGTGAGTGTCTGAGAGTGTGTGTGTATATGTGTGTGTGTATATGTGAGTGTCTGAGAGTGTGTGTATATGTGAGTGTCTGAGTGTGTGTGTATATGTGAGTGTGTGTGTATATGTGAGTGTGTGTGTATATGTGAGTGTCTGAGTGTGTGTGTATATGTGAGTGTCTGAGTGTGTGTATATGTGAGTGTCTGAGTGTGTGTGTGTATATGTGAGTGTCTGAATGTGTGTGTGTATATGTGAGTGTCTGAGAGTGTGTGTGTATATGTGAGTGTCTGAGAGTGTGTGTGTATATGTGAGTGTGTGTATGTGAGTGTCTGAGAGTGTGTGTGTGTATGAGTGTCTGAGAGTGTGTGTGTGTGTCTGAGAGTGTGTGTGTGTGTCTGAGAGTGTGTGTGTGTGTCTGAGAGTGTGTGTGTGTGTCTGAGAGTGTGTGTGTGTGTCTGAGAGTGTGTGTGTATATGTGAGTGTCTGAGAGTGTGTGTGTATATGTGAGTGTGTGTATATGTGAGTGTCTGAGTGTGTGTGTATATGTGAGTGTCTGAGTGTGTGTGTATATGTGAGTGTCTGAGTGTGTGTGTATATGTGAGTGTCTGAGTGTGTGTGTATATGTGAGTGTCTGAGTGTGTGTGTGTATGTGAGTGTCTGAGTGTGTGTGTGTATGTGAGTGTCTGAGTGTGTGTGTGTATGTGAGTGTCTGAGTGTGTGTGTGTATGTGAGTGTCTGAGTGTGTGTGTGTATGTGAGTGTCTGAGTGTGTGTGTGTATGTGAGTGTCTGAGTGTGTGTGTATGTGAGTGTCTGAGTGTGTGTGTATATGTGAGTGTGTGTATATGTGAGTGTCTGAGAGTGTGTGTGTATATGTGAGTGTGTGTATATGTGAGTGTCTGAGAGTGTGTGTGTATATGTGAGTGTGTGTATATGTGAGTGTCTGAGAGTGTGTGTGTATATGTGAGTGTGTGTATATGTGAGTGTCTGAGAGTGTGTGTATATGTGAATGTCTGAGAGTGTGTGTGTATATGTGAGTGTCTGAGAGTGTGTGTGTATATGTGAGTGTCTGAGAGTGTGTGTGTATATGTGAGTGTCTGAGAGTGTGTGTATATGTGAGTGTCTGAGTGTGTGTGTATATGTGAGTGTCTGAGTGTGTGTATATGTGAGTGTCTGAGAGAGTGTGTGTATATGTGAGTGTCTGAGAGTGTGTGTGTATATGTGAGTGTCTGAGAGTGTGTGTGTATATGTGAGTGTCTGAGAGTGTGTGTGTATATGTGAGTGTCTGAGAGTGTGTGTGTATATGTGAGTGTCTGAGAGTGTGTGTGTATATGTGAGTGTCTGAGTGTGTGTATATGTGAGTGTCTGAGTGTGTGTGTATGTGTGTGTGTATATGTGAGTGTCTGAGAGTGTGTGTATATGTGAGTGTGTGTATATGTGAGTGTCTGAGTGTGTGTGTATATGTGAGTGTGTGTATATGTGAGTGTCTGAGTGTGTGTGTATATGTGAGTGTGTGTATATGTGAGTGTCTGAGTGTGTGTGTATATGTGAGTGTCTGAGTGTGTGTGTATATGTGAGTGTCTGAGTGTGTGTGTGTATGTGAGTGTGTGTATATGTGAGTGTCTGAGTGTGTGTGTGTATGTGAGTGTGTGTATATGTGAGTGTCTGAGTGTGTGTGTATATGTGAGTGTCTGAGTGTGTGTGTATGTGTGTGTGTATATGTGAGTGTCTGAGAGTGTGTGTATATGTGAGTGTGTGTATATGTGAGTGTCTGAGTGTGTGTGTATATGTGAGTGTGTGTATATGTGAGTGTCTGAGTGTGTGTGTATATGTGAGTGTCTGAGTGTGTGTGTGTATGTGAGTGTGTGTATATGTGAGTGTCTGAGTGTGTGTGTATATGTGAGTGTCTGAGAGTGTGTGTGTATATGTGAGTGTGTGTATATGTGAGTGTCTGAGAGTGTGTGTGTATATGTGTGTGTGTATATGTGAGTGTCTGAGAGTGTGTGTGTATATGTGAGTGTGTGTATATGTGAGTGTCTGAGAGTGTGTGTGTATATGAGAGTGTCTGAGAGTGTGTGTGTATATGTGAGTGTGTGTACATGTGAGTGTCTGAGTGTGTGTGTATATGTGAGTGTGTATATGTGAGTGTCTGAGAGTGTGTGTGTATATGTGTGTGTGTATATGTGAGTGTCTGAGAGTGTGTGTGTATATGTGTGTGTGTATATGTGAGTGTCTGAGAGTGTGTGTGTATATGTGTGTGTGTATATGTGAGTGTCTGAGAGAGTGTGTGTATATGTGAGTGTGTGTATATGTGAGTGTCTATGTGAGTGTGTGTATATGTGAGTGTCTGAGTGTGTGTGTATATGTGAGTGTGTGTATATGTGAGTGTCTGAGTGTGTGTGTATATGTGAGTGTCTGAGTGTGTGTGTATATGTGAGTGTCTGAGTGTGTGTGTATATGTGAGTGTCTGAGTGTGTGTGTATATGTGAGTGTCTGAGTGTGTGTGTATATGTGAGTGTGTGTATATGTGAGTGTGTGTATATGTGAGTGTCTGAGTGTGTGTGTATATGTGAGTGTGTGTATATGTGAGTGTCTGAGTGTGTGTGTATATGTGAGTGTCTGAGAGTGTGTGTGTATATGTGAGTGTGTGTATATGTGAGTGTCTGAGAGTGTGTGTGTATATGTGAGTGTGTGTATATGTGAGTGTCTGAGAGTGTGTGTGTATATGAGAGTGTCTGAGAGTGTGTGTGTATATGAGAGTGTCTGAGAGTGTGTGTGTATATGTGAGTGTGTGTATATGTGAGTGTCTGAGTGTGTGTGTGTATATGTGAGTGTCTGAGTGTGTGTATATGTGAGTGTCTGAGTGTGTGTATATGTGAGTGTCTGAGTGTGTGTGTGTATATGTGAGTGTCTGAGTGTGTGTGTGTATATGTGAGTGTCTGAGTGTGTGTGTGTATATGTGAGTGTCTGAGAGTGTGTGTGTATGTGTGTGTCTGAGAGTGTGTGTGTATGTGTGTGTCTGAGAGTGTGTGTGTGTGTATGTGAGTGTCTGAGAGTGTGTGTGTGTGTATATGTGAGTGTCTGAGAGTGTGTGTGTGTCTGAGAGTGTGTGTGTGTGTCTGAGAGTGTGTGTGTATATGTGAGTGTCTGAGTGTGTGTGTATATGTGAGTGTCTGAGTGTGTGTGTATATGTGAGTGTGTGTATATGTGAGTGTCTGAGAGTGTGTGTGTATATGTGAGTGTGTGTATATGTGAGTGTCTGAGAGTGTGTGTGTATATGTGAGTGTGTGTATATGTGAGTGTCTGAGAGTGTGTGTGTATATGTGAGTGTCTGAGAGTGTGTGTGTATATGTGAGTGTCTGAGAGTGTGTGTGTATATGTGAGTGTGTGTATATGTGAGTGTGTGTATATGTGAGTGTCTGAGAGTGTGTGTGTATATGTGAGTGTGTGTATATGTGAGTGTCTGAGAGTGTGTGTGTATATGTGAGTGTGTGTATATGTGAGTGTCTGAGTGTGTGTGTATATGTGAGTGTCTGAGTGTGTGTATATGTGAGTGTCTGAGTGTGTGTGTGTATATGTGAGTGTCTGAGTGTGTGTGTGTATGTGTGTGTGTATATGTGAGTGTCTGAGAGTGTGTGTGTATATGTGAGTGTCTGAGAGTGTGTGTGTATGTGTGTGTCTGAGAGTGTGTGTCTGAGAGTGTGTGTGTGTATATGTGAGTGTGTGTATATGTGAGTGTCTGAGTGTGTGTGTATATGTGAGTGTCTGAGTGTGTGTGTATATGTGAGTGTCTGAGTGTGTGTGTATATGTGAGTGTCTGAGTGTGTGTGTATGTGAGTGTCTGAGTGTGCGTGTATATGTGAGTGTCTGAGTGTGTGTGTATATGTGAGTGTCTGAGTGTGTGTGTATATGTGAGTGTCTGAGTGTGTGTGTATATGTGAGTGTCTGAGTGTGTGTGTGTATGTGAGTGTCTGAGTGTGTGTGTATATGTGAGTGTCTGAGTGTGTGTGTGTATGTGAGTGTCTGAGTGTGTGTGTATATGTGAGTGTCTGAGTGTGTGTGTATATGTGAGTGTCTGAGTGTGTGTGTATATGTGAGTGTCTGAGAGTGTGTGTGTATATGTGAGTGTCTGAGAGTGTGTGTGTATATGTGAGTGTCTGAGTGTGTGTGTATATGTGAGTGTGTGTGTATATGTGAGTGTCTGAGTGTGTGTGTGTATATGTGAGTGTCTGAGTGTGTGTGTGTATATGTGAGTGTCTCAGAGTGTGTGTGTATATGTGAGTGTCTGAGAGTGTGTGTGTATATGTGAGTGTCTGAGAGTGTGTGTGTATATGTGAGTGTCTGAGAGTGTGTGTGTATATGTGAGTGTGTGTATATGTGAGTGTCTGAGAGTGTGTGTATATGTGAGTGTCTGAGAGTGTGTGTGTATATGTGAGTGTCTGAGAGTGTGTGTGTATATGTGAGTGTCTGAGAGTGTGTGTGTATATGTGAGTGTCTGAGAGTGTGTGTGTATATGTGAGTGTCTGAGAGTGTGTGTGTATATGTGAGTGTCTGAGAGTGTGTGTGTATATGTGAGTGTCTGAGAGTGTGTGTGTATATGTGAGTGTCTGAGAGTGTGTGTGTATATGTGAGTGTCTGAGTGTGTGTGTATATGTGAGTGTCTGAGTGTGTGTATATGTGAGTGTCTGAGTGTGTGTGTATATGTGAGTGTCTGAGTGTGTGTATATGTGAGTGTCTGAGAGTGTGTATATGTGAGTGTCTGAGAGTGTGTATATGTGAGTGTCTGAGAGTGTGTGTGTATATGTGAGTGTCTGAGTGTGTGTGTATATGTGAGTGTCTGAGAGTGTGTGTGTATATGTGAGTGTCTGAGAGTGTGTGTATATGTGAGTGTCTGAGTGTGTGTGTATATGTGAGTGTCTGAGTGTGTGTATATGTGAGTGTCTGAGTGTGTGTATATGTGAGTGTCTGAGTGTGTGTGTATATGTGAGTGTCTGAGTGTGTGTGTATATGTGAGTGTCTGAGTGTGTGTGTATATGTGAGTGTGTGTATATGTGAGTGTCTGAGAGTGTGTGTGTATATGTGAGTGTGTGTATATGTGAGTGTCTGAGAGTGTGTGTGTATATGTGAGTGTGTGTATATGTGAGTGTCTGAGAGTGTGTGTATATGTGAGTGTCTGAGTGTGTGTGTATATGTGAGTGTCTGAGTGTGTGTGTGTATATGTGAGTGTCTGAGTGTGTGTGTGTATATGTGAGTCTCTGAGTGTGTGTGTGTATATGTGAGTGTCTGAGAGTGCGTGTGTATATGTGAGTGTCTGAGAGTGCGTGTGTATATGTGAGTGTCTGAGAGTGTGTGTGTATATGTGAGTGTCTGAGAGTGTGTGTGTATGTGTGTGTCTGTGAGTGTGTGTATATGTGAGTGTCTGAGTGTGTGTATATGTGAGTGTCTGAGTGTGTGTGTATATGTGAGTGTCTGAGTGTGTGTGTATATGTGAGTGTCTGAGTGTGTGTGTGTATGTGAGTGTCTGAGTGTGTGTGTATATGTGAGTGTCTGAGTGTGTGTGTATATGTGAGTGTCTGAGAGTGTGTGTGTATATGTGAGTGTGTGTATATGTGAGTGTCTGAGAGTGTGTGTGTATATGTGAGTGTTTGAGAGTGTGTGTGTATATGTGAGTGTCTGAGAGTGTGTGTGTATATGTGAGTGTCTGAGAGTGTGTGTGTATATGTGAGTGTCTGAGAGTGTGTGTGTATATGTGAGTGTGTGTATATGTGAGTGTCTGAGAGTGTGTGTGTATATGTGAGTGTCTGAGAGTGTGTGTGTATATGTGAGTGTCTGAGAGTGTGTGTGTATATGTGAGTGTCTGAGAGTGTGTGTGTATATGTGAGTGTCTGAGTGTGTGTGTATATGTGAGTGTCTGAGTGTGTGTATATGTGAGTGTCTGAGTGTGTGTATATGTGAGTGTCTGAGTGTGTGTATATGTGAGTGTCTGAGAGTGTGTATATGTGAGTGTCTGAGAGTGTGTGTGTATATGTGAGTGTCTGAGAGTGTGTGTGTATATGTGAGTGTCTGAGTGTGTGTGTATATGTGAGTGTCTGAGTGTGTGTGTATATGTGAGTGTCTGAGTGTGTGTGTATATGTGAGTGTCTGTGAGTGTGTGTGTGTATATGTGAGTGTCTGAGAGTGTGTGTGTGTATATGTGAGTGTCTGAGAGTGTGTGTGTGTATATGTGAGTGTCTGAGAGTGTGTGTGTGTATATGTGAGTGTCTGAGAGTGTGTGTGTGTGTATGTGAGTGTCTGAGAGTGTGTGTGTGTATATGTGAGTGTCTGAGTGTGTGTGTGTATATGTGAGTGTCTGAGTGTGTGTGTGTATATGTGAGTGTCTGAGTGTGTGTGTGTATATGTGAGTGTCTGAGTGTGTGTGTGTATATGTGAGTGTGTGCCTGCCAACACTCAGGAAGGAGCAATCTGCGGGCACATCCGAAAACTGGTTCTGAACAGAGAGCCAAGTTCTCAGGAGACCGGAACAAAACGGTTTGAAATCAGACTCGTGGGTCTAATGTTTCACTGGGTGGATGAGCTGTCGTAGATTCCTGCCTCGTCGGTGCCCATCACAGATCAGAGAGGACTTAAGTCCAGGGCAGGAGTGAATGTGAGGACAGCGACTGGACCGTCCACAGGTTGGTGAGACTGACACGGCCGACGTGACGTGACGTGACGGAACCTGCCAAGTCTCATCGCTGCCTCTCTCTCTCCCGGGCCGACAGCAGTGCCATTCCATCAGACTGAGGAGGCCATGAACAGCATTCCCATCTTAGTGCTGCTCACAGCAGCTGCCTTTCGCTGTGAGTAATCTTATCGGCTGGCGGAGAGACCCAGGAGAAGGGCCGAGTGGCCAGCGTGTGGGATAGGACCGGGTCAGGGGAAGGGCCGAGTGGCCAGAGTGTGGGAGAGGGGTGAGAGGGACCTCCACAGATACAGGTGTGTGAGAGAGGGGTGAGAGGGACCTCCCCAGATACAGGAGTGTGAGAGAGGGGGTTAGAGGGACCTCCCCAGATACAGGAGTGTGTGAGAGAGGGGGTTAGAGGGACCTCCCCAGATACAGGAATGTGAGAGAGGGGGTTAGAGGGACCTCCCCAGATACAGGAGTGTGTGAGAGAGGGGGTTAGAGGGACCTCCCCAGATACAGGAATGTGAGAGAGGGGGTTAGAGGGACCTCCCCAGATACAGGAATGTGAGAGAGGGGGTTAGAGGGACCTCCCCAGATACAGGAGTGTGAGAGAGGGGGTGAGAGGGACCTCCCCAGATACAGGAGTGTGAGAGAGAGGGGGTTAGTGGGACCTCCCCAGATACAGGAGTGTGTGAGAGACGGGTTAGAGGGACCTCCCCAGATACAGGAGTGTGAGAGAGGGGGTTAGAGGGACCTCCCCAGATACAGGAGTGTGAGAGAGGGTTAGAGGGACCTCCCCAGATACAGGAGTGTGAGAGAGGGGGTTAGAGGGACCTCCCCAGATACAGGAGTGTGAGAGAGAGGGGGTTAGAGGGACCTCCCCAGATACAGGAGTGTGAGAGAGGGGGTTGGAGGGACCTCCCCAGATACAGGAGTGTGAGAGAGGGGGTGAGAGGGACCTCCCCAGATACAGGAGTGTGAGAGAGGGGGTTAGAGGGACCTCCCCAGATACAGGAGTGAGAGAGAGGGGGTTAGAGGGACCTCCCCAGATACAGGAGTGTGAGAGAGGGGGTTAGAGGGACCTCCCCAGATACAGGAGTGTGTGAGAGGGGGGGTTAGAGGGACCTCCCCAGATACAGGAGTGAGAGAGAGGGGGTTAGAGGGACCTCCCCAGATATAGGAGTGTGTGAGAGAGGGGTTAGAGGGACCTCCCCAGATACAGGAGTGTGAGAGAGGGGTTAGAGGGACCTCCCCAGATACAGGAGTGTGAGAGAGGGGTTAGAGGGACCTCCCCAGATACAGGAGTGTGAGAGAGGGGTTAGAGGGACCTCCCCAGATACAGGAGTGTGAGAGAGGGGGTTAGAGGGACCTCCCCAGATACAGGAGTGTGAGAGAGGGGGTTAGAGGGACCTCCCCAGATACAGGAGTGTGAGAGAGGGGTTAGAGGGACCTCCCCAGATACAGGAGTGAGAGAGAGGGGGTTAGAGGGACCTCCCCAGATATAGGAGTGTGTGAGAGAGGGGTTAGAGGGACCTCCCCAGACACAGGAGTGTGAGAGAGGGGTTAGAGGGACCTCCCCACATACAGGAGTGTGAGAGAGGGGTTAGAGGGACCTCCCCAGATACAGGAGTGTGAGAGAGGGGTTAGAGG
This sequence comes from Heptranchias perlo, assembly GCF_035084215.1. Taxonomy (NCBI): domain Eukaryota; kingdom Metazoa; phylum Chordata; class Chondrichthyes; order Hexanchiformes; family Hexanchidae; genus Heptranchias; species Heptranchias perlo. The sequence continues at coordinate 53,665 of NW_027139383.1, forward strand.
GACCTCCCCAGATACAGGAGTGTGAGAGAGGGGTTAGAGGGACCTCCCCAGATACAGGAGTGTGAGAGAGGGGGGTAGAGGGACCTCCCCAGATACAGGAGTGTGAGAGAGGGGGTTGGAGGGACCGCCCCAGATACAGGAGTGTGTGAGAGAGGGGGTTGGAGGGACCTCCCCAGATACAGGAGTGTGAGAGAGGGGCTTAGAGGGACCTCCCCAGATACAGGAGTGTGAGAGAGGGGGTTAGAGGGACCTCCCCAGATACAGGAGTGTGAGAGAGGGGGTTAGAGATACCTCCCCAGATACAGGAGTGTGTGAGAGGGGGTTAGAGGGACCTCCCCAGATACAGGAGTGTGAGAGAGGGGGTTAGAGGGACCTCCCCAGATACAGGAGTGTGAGAGAGGGGGTTAGAAGGACCTCCCCAGATACAGGAGTGTGAGAGAGAGGGGGTTAGAGGGACCTCCCCAGATACAGGAGTGTGTGAGAGAGGGTTAGAGGGACCTCCCCAGATACAGGAGTGTGAGAGAGAGGGTTAGAGGGACCTCCCCAGATACAGGAGTGTGTGAGAGAGAGGGGTTCGAGGGACCTCCCCAGATACAGGAGTGTGAGAGAGGGGGTTAGAGGGATCTCCCCAGATACAGGAGTGTGAGAGAGGGGGTTAGAGGGACCTCCCCAGATACAGGAGTGTGAGAGAGGGGGTTAGAGGGACCTCCCCAGATACAGGAGTGTGAGAGAGGGGGTTAGAGGGACCTCCCCAGATACAGGAGTGTGAGAGAGGGGGTTAGAGGGACCTCCCCAGATACAGGAGTGTGAGAGAGGGGGTTAGAGGGACCTCCCCAGATACAGGAGTGTGAGAGAGGGGGTTAGAGGGACCTCCCCAGATACAGGAGTGTGAGAGAGGGGGTTAGAGGGACCTCCCCAGATACAGGAGTGTGTGAGAGAGGGTTAGAGGGAACTCCCCAGATACAGGAGTGTGAGAGGGGGTTAGAGGGACCTCCCCAGATACAGGAGTGTGTGAGAGGGGGTTAGAGGGACCTCCCCAGATACAGGAGTGTGTGAGAGAGAGGGGGTTAGAGGGACCTCCCCAGATACAGGAGTGTGAGAGGGGATTAGAGGGACCTCCCCAGATACAGGAGTGTGTGAGAGAGGGGGTTAGAGGGAACTCCCCAGATACAGGAGTGTGAGAGAGGGGGTTAGAGGGAACTCCCCAGATACAGGAGTGTGAGACAGGGGGTTAGAGGGACCTCCCCAGATACAGGAGTGTGAGAGAGGGGGTTAGAGGGACCTCCCCAGATACAGGAGTGTGTGAGAGGGGGGGTTAGAGGGACCTCCCCAGATACAGGAGTGTGAGAGAGAGGGGGTTAGAGGGACCTCCCCAGATACAGGAGTGTGAGAGAGGGTTAGAGGGACCTCCCCAGATACAGGAGTGTGAGAGAGAGGGATTAGAGAGACCTCCCCAGATACAGGAGTGTGAGAGAGGGGGTTAGAGGGACCTCCCCACATACAGGAGTGTGAGAGAGGGGTTAGAGGGACCTCCCCAGATACAGGAGTGTGAGAGAGGGGTTAGAGGGACCTCCCCAGATACAGGAGTGTGAGAGAGGGGTTAGAGGGACCTCCCCAGATACAGGAGTGTGAGAGAGGGGGGTAGAGGGACCTCCCCAGATACAGGAGTGTGAGAGAGGGGGTTGGAGGGACCGCCCCAGATACAGGAGTGTGTGAGAGAGGGGGTTGGAGGGACCTCCCCAGATACAGGAGTGTGAGAGAGGGGCTTAGAGGGACCTCCCCAGATACAGGAGTGTGAGAGAGGGGGTTAGAGGGACCTCCCCAGATACAGGAGTGTGAGAGAGGGGGTTAGAGATACCTCCCCAGATACAGGAGTGTGTGAGAGGGGGTTAGAGGGACCTCCCCAGATACAGGAGTGTGAGAGAGGGGGTTAGAGGGACCTCCCCAGATACAGGAGTGTGAGAGAGGGGGTTAGAAGGACCTCCCCAGATACAGGAGTGTGAGAGAGAGGGGGTTAGAGGGACCTCCCCAGATACAGGAGTGTGTGAGAGAGGGTTAGAGGGACCTCCCCAGATACAGGAGTGTGAGAGAGAGGGTTAGAGGGACCTCCCCAGATACAGGAGTGTGTGAGAGAGAGGGGTTCGAGGGACCTCCCCAGATACAGGAGTGTGAGAGAGGGGGTTAGAGGGATCTCCCCAGATACAGGAGTGTGAGAGAGGGGGTTAGAGGGACCTCCCCAGATACAGGAGTGTGAGAGAGGGGGTTCGAGGGACCTCCCCAGATACAGGAGTGTGAGAGAGGGGGTTAGAGGGACCTCCCCAGATACAGGAGTGTGAGAGAGGGGGTTAGAGGGACCTCCCCAGATACAGGAGTGTGAGAGAGGGGGTTAGAGGGACCTCCCCAGATACAGGAGTGTGAGAGAGGGGGTTAGAGGGACCTCCCCAGATACAGGAGTGTGAGAGAGGGGGTTAGAGGGACCTCCCCAGATACAGGAGTGTGTGAGAGAGGGTTAGAGGGAACTCCCCAGATACAGGAGTGTGAGAGGGGGTTAGAGGGACCTCCCCAGATACAGGAGTGTGTGAGAGGGGGTTAGAGGGACCTCCCCAGATACAGGAGTGTGTGAGAGAGAGGGGGTTAGAGGGACCTCCCCAGATACAGGAGTGTGAGAGGGGATTAGAGGGACCTCCCCAGATACAGGAGTGTGTGAGAGAGGGGGTTAGAGGGAACTCCCCAGATACAGGAGTGTGAGAGAGGGGGTTAGAGGGAACTCCCCAGATACAGGAGTGTGAGACAGGGGGTTAGAGGGACCTCCCCAGATACAGGAGTGTGAGAGAGGGGGTTAGAGGGACCTCCCCAGATACAGGAGTGTGTGAGAGAGGGTTAGAGGGAACTCCCCAGATACAGGAGTGTGAGAGAGTGGGTTAGAGGGACCTCCCCAGATACAGGAGTGTGTGAGAGAGAGGGGGTTAGAGGGACCTCCCCAGATACAGGAGTGTGAGAGAGAGAGGGGGTTAGAGGGACCTCCCCAGATACAGGAGTGTGTGAGAGGGTGGATTAGAGGGACCTCCCCAGATACAGGAGTTTGTGTGAGAGAGGGGGTTAGAGGGACCTCCCCAGATACAGGAGTGTGTGAGAGAGAGGGGGTTAGAGGGACCTCCCCAGATACACGAGTGTGAGAGAGGTGTTAGAGGGACCTCCCCAGATACAGGAGTGTGTGAGAGAGGGGGTTAGAGAGACCTCCCCAGATACAGGAGTGTGAGAGAGGGGGTTAGAGGGACCTCCCCAGATACAGGAGTGTGAGCGAGGGGTTAGAGGGACCTCCCCAGATACGGGAGTGTGTGAGAGAGGGGGTGAGAGGGACCTCCCCAGATACAGGAGTGTGAGAGAGTGGGTTAGAGGGACCTCCCCGGATACAGGAGTGTGAGAGAGGGGGTAGAGGGATCTCCCCAGATACAGGAGTGTGAGAGAGGGGTTAGAGAGACCTCCCTGGATACAGGAATGTGAGAGAGCGGTTAGAGGGACCTCCCCAGATACAGCAGTGTGTGAGAGGGGGGGTTAGAGGGACCTCCCCAGATACAGGAGTGTGTGAGAGAGGGGTTAGAGGGACCTCCCCAGATACAGGAGTGTGAGAGGGTGGATTAGAGGGAACTCCCCAGATACAGGAGTGTGAGAGGGGGTTAGAGGGACCTTCCCAGATACAGGAGTGTGTGAGAGAGGGTTAGAGGGAACTCCCCAGATACAGGAGTGTGAGAGGGGGTTAGAGGGACCTCCCCAGATACAGGAGTGTGAGAGAGGGGGTTAGAGGGACCTCCCCAGATACAGGAGTGTGAGAGAGGGGGTTAGAGGGACCTCCCCAGATACAGCAGTGTGTGAGAGAGGGGGTTAGAGGGACCTCCCCAGATACAGGAATGTGAGAGAGGGGTTAGAGGGACCTCCCCAGATACTGGAGTGTGAGAGAGGGTGTGAGAGGGACCTCCCCAGATACAGGAGTGTGAGAGAGAGGGGGTTAGTGGGACCTCCCCAGATACAGGAGTGTGTGAGAGACGGGTTAGAGGGACCTCCCCAGATACAGGAGTGTGACAGAGGGGGTTAGAGGGACCTCCCCAGATACAGGAGTGTGTGAGAGAGGTTAGAGAGACCTCCCCAGATACAGGAGTGTGAGAGAGGGGGTTAGAGGGACCTCCCCAGATACAGGAGTGTGTGAGAGAGGGGTTGGAGGGACCTCCCCAGATACAGGAGTGTGAGAGAGGGGGTTAGAGGGATCTCCCCAGATACAGGAGTGTGAGAGAGGGGTTAGAGAGACCTCCCTAGATACAGGAATGTGAGAGAGGGGGTAGAGGGATCTCCCCAGTTACAGGAGTGTGAGAGAGGGGGTTAGAGAGACCTCCCTGGATACAGGAATGTGAGAGAGCGGTTAGAGGGACCTCCCCAGATACAGCAGTGTGTGAGAGGGGGTTAGAGGGACCTCCCCAGATACAGGAGTGTGAGAGAGGGGGTTAGAGGGACCTCCCCAGATACAGGAGTGTGAGAGAGGGTTAGAGGGACCTCCCCAGATACAGGAGTGTGTGAGAGAGGGTTAGAGGGAACTCCCCAGATACAGGAGTGTGAGAGTGTGGGTTAGAGGGACCTCCCCAGATACAGGAGTGTGTGAGAGAGGGGGTTCGAGGGACCTCCCCAGATACAGGAGTGTGTGAGAGAGAGGGGGTTAGAGGGACCTCCCCAGATACAGCAGTGTGTGAGAGGGGGTTAGAGGGACCTCCCCAGATACAGGATTGTGTGAGAGAGAGGGGGTTAGAGGGACCTCCCCAGATACAGGAGTGTGAGAGGGGGTTAGAGGGACCTCCCCAGATACAGGAGAGTGTGAGAGAGGGTTAGAGGGACCTCCCCAGATACAGGAGTGTGAGAGGGGGTTTAGAGGGAACTCGCCAGATACAGGAGTGTGAGAGAGAGAGGGGGTGAGAGGGACCTCCCCAGATACAGGAGTGTGAGAGAGGGGGTTAGAGGGACCTCCCCAGATACAGGAGTGTGTGAGAGGGGGTTAGCGGGACCTCCCCAGATACAGGAGTGTGAGAGAGGGGGTTAGAGGGACCTCCCCAGATACAGGAGTGTGTGAGAGAGGGTTAGAGGGACCTCCCCAGATATAGGAGTGTGTGAGAGGGGGTTAGAGGGACCTCCGCAGATACAGGAGTGTGAGAGAGGGGGTTAGAGGGACCTCCCCAGATACAGGAGTGTGTGAGAGAGGGGTTAGAGGGACCTCCCCAGATACAGGAGTGTGAGAGAGGGGGTTAGAGGGACCTCCCCAGATACAGGAGTGTGAGAGAGGGGGTTAGAGGGACCTCCCCAGATACAGGAGTGTGAGAGAGGGTTAGAGGGACCTCCCCAGATACAGGAGTGTGAGAGAGGGGGTTAGAGGGACCTCCCCAGATACAGGAGTGTGAGAGAGGGTTAGAGGGACCTCCCCAGATACAGGAGTGTGAGAGAGGGGGTTAGAGGGACCTCCCCAGATACAGGAGTGTGAGAGAGGGGTTAGAGGGACCTCCCCAGATACAGGAGTGTGTGAGAGAGGGGGTTAGAGGGACCTCCCCAGATACAGGAGTGTGAGAGAGGGGTTAGAGGGACCTCCCCAGATACAGGAGTGTGTGAGAGAGGGGGTTAGAGGGACCTCCCCAGATACAGGAGTGTGAGAGAGGGGGTTAGAGGGACCTCCCCAGATACAGGAGTGTGTGAGAGAGGGGGTTAGAGGGACCTCCCCAGATACAGGAGTGTGAGAGAGGGGGTTAGAGGGACCTCCCCAGATAGAGGAGTGTGAGAGAGGGGGTTAGAGGGACCTCCCCAGATAGAGGAGTGTGAGAGGGGGTTAGAGGGACCTCCCCAGATACAGGAGTGTGAGAGAGGGGGTTAGAGGGACCTCCCCAGATACAGGAGTGTGAGAGAGGGGTTAGAGGGACCTCCCCAGATACAGGAGTGTGTGAGAGAGGGTTAGAGGGACCTCCCCAGATACAGGAGTGTGTGAGAGGGGGTTAGCGGGACCTCCCCAGATACAGGAGTGTGAGAGAGGGGGTTAGAGGGACCTCCCCAGATACAGGAGTGTGTGAGAGAGGGTTAGAGGGACCTCCCCAGATATAGGAGTGTGTGAGAGGGGGGGTTAGAGGGACCTCCCCAGATACAGGAGTGTGTGAGAGAGGGGTTAGAGGGACCTCCCCAGATACAGGAGTGTGAGAGAGGGGGTTAGAGGGACCTCCCCAGATACAGGAGTGTGTGAGAGAGGGGTTAGAGGGACCTCCCCAGATACAGGAGTGTAAGAGAGAGGGGTTAGAGGGACCTCCCCAGATACAGGAGTGTGAGAGAGGGGGTTAGAGGGACCTCCCCAGATACAGGAGTGTGAGAGAGGGGGTTAGAGGGACCTCCCCAGATACAGGAGTGTGTGAGAGAGGGGGTTAGAGGGACCTCCCCAGATACAGGAGTGTGAGAGAGGGGGTTAGAGGGACCTCCCCAGATAGAGGAGTGTGAGAGGGGGTTAGAGGGACCTCCCCAGATACAGGAGTGTGTGAGAGAGGGGGTTAGAGGGACCTCCCCAGATAGAGGAGTGTGAGAGGGGGTTAGAGGGACCTCCCCAGATACAGGAGTGTGAGAGAGGGGGTTAGAGGGACCTCCCCAGATACAGGAGTGTGAGAGAGAGGGGGTTAGAGGGACCTCCCCAGATACAGGAGTGTGAGAGAGGGGGTTAGAGGGACCTCCCCAGATACAGGAGTGTGAGAGAGGGGTTAGAGGGACCTCCCCAGATACAGGAGTGTGTGAGAGAGGGTTAGAGGGAACTCCCCAGATACAGGAGTGTGAGAGAGAGAGGGGGTGAGAGGGACCTCCCCAGATACAGGAGTGTGTGAGAGGGGGGGTTAGAGGGACCTCCCCAGATACAGGAGTGTGTGTGAGAGAGGGGGTTAGAGGGACCTCCCCAGATACAGGAGTGTGTGAGAGAGAGGGGGTGAGAGGGACCTCCCCAGATACAGGAGTGTGTGAGAGGGGGGGTTAGAGGGACCTCCCCAGATACAGGAGTGTGAGAGAGAGGGGGTTAGAGGGACCTCCCCAGATACAGGAGTGTGAGAGAGGGTTAGAGGGACCTCCCCAGATACAGGAGTGTGAGAGAGAGGGATTAGAGAGACCTCCCCAGATACAGGAGTGTGAGAGAGGGGGTTAGAGAGACCTCCCCAGATACAGGAGTGTGAGAGAGGTGTTAGAGGGACCTCCCCAGATACAGGAGTGTGTGAGAGAGGGGGTTAGAGGGACCTCCCCAGATACAGGAGTGTGAGAGAGGGGGTTAGAGGGACCTCCCCAGATACAGGAGTGTGTGAGAGAGGGGGTTAGAGGGACCTCCCCAGATACAGGAGTGTGAGAGAGGGGGTTAGAGGGACCTCCCCAGATATAGGAGTGTGTGAGAGAGGGGGTGAGAGGGATCTCCCCAGATACAGGAGTGTGAGAGAGGGGGTTAGAGGGACCTCCCTGGATACAGGAGTGTGAGAGAGGGGTTAGAGGGACCTCCCCAGATACAGGAGTGTGAGAGAGGGGGTTAGAGAGACCTCCCCAGATACAGGAGTGTGAGAGAGAGGGGGTTAGAGGGACCTCCCCAGATACAGGAGTGTGAGAGAGGGGTTAGAGGGACCTCCCCAGATACAGGAGTGTGAGAGAGGGGGTTAGAGAGACCTCCCCAGATACAGGAGTGTGTGAGAGGGGTTAGAGGGACCTCCCCAGATACAGGAGTGTGAGAGAGGGGGTTAGAGGGACCTCCCCAGATACAGCAGTGTGAGAGAGGGGGTTAGAGGGACCTCCCCAGATACAGGAGTGTGAGAGAGGGGGTTAGAGGGACCTCCCCAGCGACAGGAGTGTGAGAGAGGGGGTGAGAGGGACCTCCCCAGATACAGGAGTGTGAGAGAGGGGGTTAGAGGCACCTCCCCAGATACAGGAGTGTGAGAGAGAGGGGTTAGAGGGACCTCCCCAGATACAGGAGTGTGAGAGAGGGGGTTAGAGGGACCTCCCCAGATACAGGAGTGTGAGAGAGGGGTTAGAGGGACCTCCCCAGATACAGGAGTGTGAGAGAGGGGGTTAGAGGGACCTCCCCAGATACAGGAGTGTGAGAGAGGGGTTAGAGGGACCTCCCCAGATACAGGAGTGTGAGAGAGGGGTTAGAGGGACCTCCCCAGATACAGCAGTGTGTGAGAGAGGGGGTTAGAGGGACCTCCCCAGATATAGGAGTGTGTGAGAGGGGTTTAGAGGGACCTCCCCAGATACAGAGTGTGAGAGAGGGTTAGAGAGACCTCCCCAGATACAGGAGTGTGAGAGAGGGGGTTAGAGGGACCTCCCCAGATACAGGAGTGTGTGAGAGGGGGTTAGAGGGACCTCCCCAGATACAGGAGTGTGAGAGAGGGGTTAGAGGGACCTCCCCAGATACAGGAGTGTGAGAGAGAGGGTTAGAGAGACCTCCCCAGATACAGGAGTGTGAGAGAGGGGGTTAGAGGGACCTCCCCAGATACAGGAGTGTGTGAGAGGGGGTTAGAGGGACCTCCCCAGATACAGGAGTGTGAGAGAGGGGTTAGAGGGACCTCCCCAGATACAGGAGTGTGAGAGAGGGGGTTAGAGGGACCTCCCCAGATACAGGAGTGTGAGAGAGGGGGTTAGAGGGACCTCCCCAGATACAGCAGTGTGTGAGAGGGGGTTAGAGGGACCTCCCCAGATACAGGAGTGTGAGAGAGAGGGTTAGAGGGACCTCCCCAGATACAGCAGTGTGTGAGAGGGGTTAGAGGGACCTCCCCAGATACAGGAGTGTGAGAGAGAGGGGGTTAGAGGGAACTCCCCAGATACAGGAGTGTGAGAGAGAGGGGGTTAGAGGGAACTCCCCAGATACAGGAGTGTGAGAGAGAGGGGGTTAGAGGGACCTCCCCAGATACAGGAGTGTGAGAGAGGGGGTTAGAGGGACCTCCCCAGATACAGGAGTGTGAGAGAGGGTTAGAGGGACCTCCCCAGATACAGGAGTGTGTGAGAGAGGGTTAGAGGGACCTCCCCAGATACAGGAGTGTGTGAGAGAGGGGGTTAGAGGGACCTCCCCAGATACAGGAGTGTGAGAGGGGTTAGAGGGACCTCCCCAGATACAGGAGAGTGAGAGAGGGGGTTAGAGGGCCCTCCCCAGATACAGGAGTGTGTGAGAGAGGGTTAGAGGGACCTCCCCAGATACAGGAGTGTGTGAGAGAGGGTTAGAGGGAACTCCCCAGATACAGGAGTGTGAGAGGGGGTTAGAGGGACCTCCCCAGATACAGGAGTGTGTGAGAGAGGGGTTAGAGGGACCTCCCCAGATACAGGAGTGTGTGTGAGAGAGGGGGTTCGAGGGACCTCCCCAGATACAGGAGTGTGTGAGAGAGAGGGGGTTAGAGGGACCTCCCCAGATACAGCAGTGTGTGAGAGGGGGGGTTAGAGGGACCTCCCCAGATACAGGAGTGTGAGAGGGGGTTAGAGGGACCTCCCCAGATACAGGAGTGTGTGAGAGAGGGTTAGAGGGAACTCCCCAGATACAGGAGTGTGAGAGAGGGGGTTAGAGGGACCTCCCCAGATACAGGAGTGTGTGAGAGAGAGGGGGTTAGAGGGACCTCCCCAGATACAGGAGTGTGTGTGAGAGAGGGGGTTCGAGGGACCTCCCCAGATACAGGAGTGTGTGAGAGAGAGGGGGTTAGAGGGACCTCCCCAGATACAGCAGTGTGTGAGAGGGGGGGTTAGAGGGACCTCCCCAGATACAGGAGTGTGAGAGGGGGTTAGAGGGACCTCCCCAGATACAGGAGTGTGAGAGAGGGGGTTAGAGGGACCTCCCCAGATACAGGAGTGTGTGAGAGAGGGGGTTAGAGGGACCTCCCCAGATACAGGAGTGTGTGAGAGAGGGTTAGAGGGAACTCCCCAGATACAGGAGTGTGAGAGAGGGGGTTAGAGGGACCTCCCCAGATACAGGAGTGTGTGAGAGAGAGGGGGTTAGAGGGACCTCCCCAGATACAGGAGTGTGTGTGAGAGAGGGGGTTAGAGGGACCTCCCCAGATACAGGAGTGTGTGAGAGAGATGGGGTTAGAGGGACCTCCCCAGATACAGGAGTGTGAGAGAGAGGGGTTAGAGGGACCTCCCCAGATACAGGAGTGTGAGAGAGGTGTTAGAGGGACCTCCCCAGATACAGGAGTGTGAGAGAGCGTGTTAGAGGGACCTCCCCAGATACAGGAGTGTGAGAGGGGGTTAGAGGGACCTCCCCAGATACAGGAGTGTGAGAGTGGGGGATAGAGGGACCTCCCCAGATACAGGAGTGTGAGAGAGCGGGTTAGAGGGACCTCCCCAGATACAGGAGTGTGAGAGAGGGGGTTAGAGGGACCTCCCCAGATACAGGAGTGTGAGAGGGGGTTAGAGGGACCTCCCCAGATACAGGAGTGTGTGAGAGAGGGTTAGAGGGACCTCCCCAGATACAGGAGTGTGAGAGAGGGGGTTAGAGGGACCTCCCCAGATACAGGAGTGTGTGAGAGAGAGGGGGTTAGAGGGACCTCCCCAGATACAGGAGTGTGTGTGAGAGAGGGGGTTAGAGGGACCTCCCCAGATACAGGAGTGTGTGAGAGAGAGGGGGTTAGAGGGACCTCCCCAGATACAGGAGTGTGAGAGAGAGGGGTTAGAGGGACCTCCCCAGATACAGGAGTGTGAGAGAGGTGTTAGAGGGACCTCCCCAGATACAGGAGTGTGAGAGAGCGTGTTAGAGGGACCTCCCCAGATACAGGAGTGTGTGAGAGAGGGGGTTAGAGGGACCTCCCCAGATACAGGAGTGTGAGAGAGGGGGTTAGAGGGACCTCCCCAGATACAGGAGTGTGAGAGAGCGGGTTAGAGGGACCTCCCCAGATACAGGAGTGTGAGAGAGACCTCCCCAGATACAGGAGTGTGAGAGAGGGGTTAGAGGGACCTCCCCAGATACAGGAGTGTGTGAGAGAGGGGGTGAGAGGGACCTCCCCAGATACAGGAGTGTGAGAGAGGGGGTTAGAGGGACCTCCCCAGATACAGGAGTGTGTGAGAGAGGGGGTTGGAGGGACCTCCCCTGATACTGGAGTGTGTGAGAGAGGGTTTAGAGGGACCTCCCCAGATACAGGAGTGTGTGAGAGAGGGGGTAGAGGGACCTCCCCAGATACAGGAGTGTGAGAGAGACCTCCCCAGATACAGGAGTGTGAGAGAGAGCGGGTTAGAGGGGCCTCCCCAGATACAGGAGTGTGTGAGAGAGGGGGTTGGAGGGACCTCCCCAGATACAGGAGTGTGAGAGAGGGGGTAGAGGGACCTCCCCAGATACAGGAGTGTGAGAGAGGGGGTTCGAGGGACCTCCCCAGATACAGGAGTGTGAGAGAGGGGTTAGAGGGACCTCCCCAGATACAGGAGTGTGTGAGAGCGGGGGGGTAGAGGGATCTCCACAGTGGAGACCCAGTATTTTTGAGGAAGTGCGGTCTGCGGTTGGTGTTTTAACGACAGCTTTGGAAAGAGATACCAGTTCAGAGTGATAGAAACACCCAGTTTGTGCATTGTTTGCCCGTCCACATTGTTTGCTTTCTTTCACACTGCGTGCTGAGCCCCAGGCTATTTTGAACACAAGCTGTGTGACTGTGTTGGTCTGTGTGGCCAGGACTCCCTTCCGCTCCGTGCCTTTCCCATTGTCCCTCGAGTGTGGACAAGCTGAGATCAGTGGGAGTTCCCTCTCGAGTCGGTGCAGAGGCGTCCAGTCGTTTGGAGGCCAATTTAACACAACAGATTGTCGGAGGCAGCCATTTCAGATTTATATTAGGACATTTTCAAACTATATTGGGGTTCACGAGAATAAGTACATTGGGGTTTGTCACAGGAGATATCCTGGAACTATATTGGGGTTCACCAAAGGAAGGGTATCCCTGAATTATATTGGGGTTCACTGAAGGAGCAACATCCCAGGACTGTATTGGGGTTCACCAGAGTAAGGATATCCCTGGACGATATTGGGGTTCACTAAAGGAAGGGTATCCCTGAATTATATTGGGGTTCACTGAAGGAAGGGTATCCCTGAATTATATTGGGGTTCACTAAAGGAGCAACATCCCAGGACTGTATTGGGGTTCACCAGAGTAAGGATATCCCTGGACGATATTGGGGTTCACGAAAGGAAGGGTATCCCTGAATTATATTGGGGTTCACGAAAGGAAGGGTATCCCTGAATTATATTGGGGTTCACTGAAGGAAGGGTATCCCTGAATTATATTGGGGTTCACTGAAGGAAGGATATCCCCAATTATATTGGGACCCTCCCCCTCCTTATCCAGTCATATACAGGGGTACCACCCCTTCTTATCCATTCCCATGTTGGGGTACCACCCCTCTTGTTAGGGGGTACACCTCGTTGTTAGTTACACACTGGGCTCACTCTATTACTAATTGTTATTCCCACCCCACAGCCGAAGCCCTGGAGTGTAATCACTGTGAATGTCTCGGGACGGGGCAGGATTGCATGAGCACCATTGTGGCTTGTTACCCGAATCAAACTCATTGCATCATCGTCTATTATGAAAGTCCGCCCTGTAAGTAACCAATCTCAGTGAGGCCCCCAACTCCCTCTCTCCAATATCAGGGAGGCCCCCAACTCCCTCTCTCCAATCTCAGTGAGGCCCCCAACTCCCGCTCTCCAATCTCAGTGAGGCCCCCAACTCCCTCTCTCCAATCTCAGTGAGGCCCCCAACTCACTCTCTCCAATCTCAGTGAGGCCCCCAACTCCCTCTCTCCAATCTCAGTGAGGCCCCCAACTCACTCTCTCCAATCTCAGCGAGGCCCCCAACTCCCTCTCTCCAATCTCAGTGAGGCCCCCAACTCTCTCTCTCCAATCTCAGTGAGGCCCCCAACTCCCTCTCTCCAATCCCAGTGAGGCCCCCAACTCCCTCTCTCCAATCTCAGTGAGGCCCCCAACTCTCTCTCTCCAATCTCAGTGAGGCCCCCAACTCCCTCTCTCCAATCTCAGTGAGGCCCCCAACTCCCGCTCTCCAATCTCAGTGAGGCCCCCAACTCCCTCTCTCCAATCTCAGTGAGGCCCCCAACTCCCTCTCTCCAACCTCAGTGAGGTCCCCAACTCCCTCTCTCCAATCTCAGTGAGGCCCCCAACTCACTCTCTCCAATCTCAGTGAGGTCCTCAACTCCCTCTCTCCAATCTCAGTGAGGCCCCCAACTCCCTCTCTCCAATCTCAGTGAGGTCCTCAACTCCCTCTCTCCAATCTCAGTGAGGCCCCCAACTCCCTCACTCCAATCTCAGTGAGGTCCTCAACTCCCTCTCTCCAATCTCAGTGAGGTCCTCAACTCCCTCTCTCCAATCTCAGTGAGGCCCCCAACTCACTCACTACAATTTCAGGGAGGCCCCCAACTCACTCTCTCCAATCTCAGTGAGGCCCCCAACTCACTCTCTCCAATCTCAGTGAGGTCCTCAACTCCCTCTCTCCAATCTCAGTGAGGCCCCCAACTCACTCTCTCCAACCTCAGTGAGGCCCCAAACTCCCTCTCTCCAATCTCAGTGAGGCCCCCAACTCACTCTCTCCAATTTCAGTGAGGCCCCCAACTCCCTCTCTCCAATCTCAGTGAGGCCCCCAACTCACTCTCTCCAATCTCAGTGAGGCCCCCAACTCCCTCTCTCCAATCTGAGTGAGGCCCTCAACTCCCACTCTCCAATCTCAGTGAGGCCCCCAACTCCCTCTCTCCAATCTCAGTGAGGCCCCCAACTCACTCTCTCCAATCTCAGTGAGGCCCTCAACTCCCTCTCTCCAATCTCAGTGAGGCCCTCAACTCACTCTCTCCAATCTCAGTGAGGCCCCCAACTCCCTCTCTCCAATCTCAGTGAGGCCTCCAACTCACTCTCTCCAATCTCAGTGAGGCCCCCAACTCACTCTCTCCAATCTCAGTGAGGCCCCCAACTCACTCTCTCCAATCCCAGTGAGGCCCCCAACTCACTCTCTCCAATCCCAGTGAGGCCCCCAACTCACTCTCTCCAATCCCAGTGAGGCCCCCAACTCACACTCTCCCATCTCAGTGAGGCCCCCAACTCACTCTCTCCAATCTCAGTGAGGCCCCCAACTCACTCTCTCCAATCTCAGTGAGGCCCCCAACTCACTCTCTCCAATCTCAGTGAGGTCCTCAACTCACTCTCTCCAATCTCAGTGAGGCCCTCAACTGACTCTCTGAAATCCCAGTGAGGCCCCCAACTCCCTCTCTCCAATCTCAGTGAGGTCCCCACCTCCCTCTCTCCAATCTCAGTGAGGCCCCCAACTCACTCACTCCAATCCCAGTGAGGCCCCCAACTCACTCACTCCAATCCCAGTGAGGCCCCCAACTCACTCTCTCCAATCACAGTGAGGCCCCCAACTCACACTCTCCCATCTCAGTGAGGCCCCCAACTCACTCTCTCCAATCTCAGTGAGGCCCCCAACTCCCTCTCTCCAATCTCAGTGAGGCCCCCAACTCCCTCTCTCCAATCTCAGTGAGGCCCTCAACTCACTCTCTCCAATCTCAGTGAGGTCCTCAACTCACTCTCTCCAATCTCAGTGAGGTCCTCAACTCCTTCTCTCCAATCTCAGTGAGGCCCCCAACTCCCTCTCTCCAATCCCGGTGAGGCCCCCAACTCCCTCTCTCCAATCTCAGTGAGGTCCTCAACTCCCTCTCTCCCATCTCAGTGAGGTCCTCAACTCACTCTCTCCAATCTCAGTGAGGCCCCCAACTCCCTCTCTCCAATCTGAGTGAGGCCCTCAACTCCCACTCTCCAATCTCAGTGAGGCCCCCAACTCCCTCTCTCCAATCTCAGTGAGGCCCCCAACTCACTCTCTCCAATCTCAGTGAGGCCCTCAACTCCCTCTCTCCAATCTCAGTGAGGCCCTCAACTCACTCTCTCCAATCTCAGTGAGGCCCCCAACTCCCTCTCTCCAATCTCAGTGAGGCCTCCAACTCACTCTCTCCAATCTCAGTGAGGCCCCCAACTCACTCTCTCCAATCTCAGTGAGGCCCCCAACTCACTCTCTCCAATCCCAGTGAGGCCCCCAACTCACTCTCTCCAATCCCAGTGAGGCCCCCAACTCACTCTCTCCAATCCCAGTGAGGCCCCCAACTCACACTCTCCCATCTCAGTGAGGCCCCCAACTCACTCTCTCCAATCTCAGTGAGGCCCCCAACTCACTCTCTCCAATCTCAGTGAGGCCCCCAACTCACTCTCTCCAATCTCAGTGAGGTCCTCAACTCACTCTCTCCAATCTCAGTGAGGCCCTCAACTGACTCTCTGAAATCCCAGTGAGGCCCCCAACTCCCTCTCTCCAATCTCAGTGAGGTCCCCACCTCCCTCTCTCCAATCTCAGTGAGGCCCCCAACTCACTCACTCCAATCCCAGTGAGGCCCCCAACTCACTCACTCCAATCCCAGTGAGGCCCCCAACTCACTCTCTCCAATCACAGTGAGGCCCCCAACTCACACTCTCCCATCTCAGTGAGGCCCCCAACTCACTCTCTCCAATCTCAGTGAGGCCCCCAACTCCCTCTCTCCAATCTCAGTGAGGCCCCCAACTCCCTCTCTCCAATCTCAGTGAGGCCCTCAACTCACTCTCTCCAATCTCAGTGAGGTCCTCAACTCACTCTCTCCAATCTCAGTGAGGTCCTCAACTCCTTCTCTCCAATCTCAGTGAGGCCCCCAACTCCCTCTCTCCAATCCCGGTGAGGCCCCCAACTCCCTCTCTCCAATCTCAGTGAGGTCCTCAACTCCCTCTCTCCCATCTCAGTGAGGTCCTCAACTCACTCTCTCCAATCTCAGTGAGGCCCCCAACTCCCTCTCTCCAATCCCAGTGAGGCCCCCAACTCACTCTCTCCACTCCCAGTGAGGCCCCCAACTCCCTCTCTCCAATCCCAGTGAGGCCCCCAACTCACTCTCTCCACTCCCAGTGAGGCCCCCAACTCACTCTCTCCAATCCCAGTGAGGCCCCCAACTCACACTCTCCCATCTCAGTGAGGCCCCCAACTCACTCTCTCCAATCTCAGTGAGGCCCCCAACTCACTCACTCCAATCTCAGTGAGGCCCACAACTCACTCTCTCCAATCCCAGTGAGGTCCCCAACTCCCTCTCTCCAATCTCAGTGAGGCCCCCAACTCACTCTCTGAAATCCCAGTGAGGCCCCCAACTCCCTCTCTCCAATCTCAGTGAGGCCCCCAACTCACTCTCTCCAATCTCAGTGAGGCCCCCAACTCCCTCTCTCCAATCCCAGTGAGGCCCCCAACTCCCTCTCTCCAATCTCAGTGAGATCCCCAACTCCCTCTCTCCAATCTCAGTGAGATCCCCAACTCCCTCTCTCCAATAACCGCGAGGTCCTCAACACACTCTCTCCAATCCCAATGAGGCCCCCAACTCCCTCTCTCCAATCTCAGTGAGGTCCTCAACTCACTCTCTCCAATCTCAGTGAGGTCCTCAACTCCCTCTCTCCAATCTCAGTGAGGCCCCCAACTCCCTCTCTCCAATCTCAGTGAGGCCCCCAACTCACTCTCTCCAATCTCAGTGAGGCCCCCAACTCACTCTCTCCAATCTCAGTGAGGCCCCCAACTCCCTCTCTCCAATCTCAGTGAGGCCCCCAACTCCCTCTCTCCAATCTCAGTGAGGCCCCCAACTCCCTCTCTCCAATCTCAGTGAGGCCCCCAACTCCCGCTCTCCAATCTCAGTGAGGCCCCCAACTCCCTCTCTCCAATCTCAGTGAGGCCCCCAACTCCCTCTCTCCAATCTCAGTGAGGCCCCCAACTCCCTCTCTCCAACCTCAGTGAGGTCCCCAACTCCCTCTCTCCAATCTCAGTGAGGCCCCCAACTCACTCTCTCCAATCTCAGTGAGGTCCTCAACTCCCTCTCTCCAATCTCAGTGAGGCCCCCAACTCCCTCTCTCCAATCTCAGTGAGGTCCTCAACTCCCTCTCTCCAATCTCAGTGAGGCCCCCAACTCCCTCTCTCCAATCTCAGTGAGGTCCTCAACTCCCTCTCTCCAATCTCAGTGAGGTCCTCAACTCCCTCTCTCCAATCTCAGTGAGGCCCCCAACTCACTCACTACAATTTCAGGGAGGCCCCCAACTCACTCTCTCCAATCTCAGTGAGGCCCCCAACTCACTCTCTCCAATCTCAGTGTGGTCCTCAACTCCCTCTCTCCAATCTCAGTGAGGCCCCCAACTCACTCTCTCCAACCTCAGTGAGGCCCCCAACTCCCTCTCTCCAATCTCAGTGAGGCCCCCAACTCACTCTCTCCAATTTCAGTGAGGCCCCCAACTCCCTCTCTCCAATCTCAGTGAGGCCCCCAACTCACTCTCTCCAATCTCAGTGAGGCCCCCAACTCCCTCTCTCCAATCTGAGTGAGGCCCTCAACTCCCACTCTCCAATCTCAGTGAGGCCCCCAACTCCCTCTCTCCAATCTCAGTGAGGCCCCCAACTCACTCTCTCCAATCTCAGTGAGGCCCTCAACTCCCTCTCTCCAATCTCAGTGAGGCCCTCAACTCACTCTCTCCAATCTCAGTGAGGCCCCCAACTCCCTCTCTCCAATCTCAGTGAGGCCTCCAACTCACTCTCTCCAATCTCAGTGAGGCCCCCAACTCACTCTCTCCAATCTCAGTGAGGCCCCCAACTCACTCTCTCCAATCCCAGTGAGGCCCCCAACTCACTCTCTCCAATCCCAGTGAGGCCCCCAACTCACTCTCTCCAATCCCAGTGAGGCCCCCAACTCACACTCTCCCATCTCAGTGAGGCCCCCAACTCACTCTCTCCAATCTCAGTGAGGCCCCCAACTCACTCTCTCCAATCTCAGTGAGGCCCCCAACTCACTCTCTCCAATCTCAGTGAGGCCCCCAACTCACTCTCTCCAATCTCAGTGAGGTCCTCAACTCACTCTCTCCAATCTCAGTGAGGCCCTCAACTGACTCTCTGAAATCCCAGTGAGGCCCCCAACTCCCTCTCTCCAATCTCAGTGAGGTCCCCACCTCCCTCTCTCCAATCTCAGTGAGGCCCCCAACTCACTCACTCCAATCCCAGTGAGGCCCCCAACTCACTCACTCCAATCCCAGTGAGGTCCTCAACTCCCTCTCTCCAATCTCAGTGAGGCCCCCAACTCACTCTCTCCAACCTCAGTGAGGGCCCAAACTCCCTCTCTCCAATCTCAGTGAGGCCCCCAACTCACTCTCTCCAATTTCAGTGAGGCCCCCAACTCCCTCTCTCCAATCTCAGTGAGGCCCCCAACTCACTCTCTCCAATCTCAGTGAGGCCCCCAACTCCCTCTCTCCAATCTGAGTGAGGCCCTCAACTCCCACTCTCCAATCTCAGTGAGGCCCCCAACTCCCTCTCTCCAATCTCAGTGAGGCCCCCAACTCACTCTCTCCAATCTCAGTGAGGCCCTCAACTCCCTCTCTCCAATCTCAGTGAGGCCCTCAACTCACTCTCTCCAATCTCAGTGAGGCCCCCAACTCCCTCTCTCCAATCTCAGTGAGGCCTCCAACTCACTCTCTCCAATCTCAGTGAGGCCCCCAACTCACTCTCTCCAATCTCAGTGAGGCCCCCAACTCACTCTCTCCAATCCCAGTGAGGCCCCCAACTCAGTCTCTCCAATCCCAGTGAGGCCCCCAACTCACTCTCTCCAATCCCAGTGAGGCCCCCAACTCACACTCTCCCATCTCAGTGAGGCCCCCAACTCACTCTCTCCAATCTCAGTGAGGCCCCCAACTCACTCTCTCCAATCTCAGTGAGGCCCCCAACTCACTCTCTCCAATCTCAGTGAGGTCCTCAACTCACTCTCTCCAATCTCAGTGAGGCCCTCAACTGACTCTCTGAAATCCCAGTGAGGCCCCCAACTCCCTCTCTCCAATCTCAGTGAGGTCCCCACCTCCCTCTCTCCAATCTCAGTGAGGCCCCCAACTCACTCACTCCAATCCCAGTGAGGCCCCCAACTCACTCACTCCAATCCCAGTGAGGCCCCCAACTCACTCTCTCCAATCACAGTGAGGCCCCCAACTCACACTCTCCCATCTCAGTGAGGCCCCCAACTCACTCTCTCCAATCTCAGTGAGGCCCCCAACTCCCTCTCTCCAATCTCAGTGAGGCCCCCAACTCCCTCTCTCCAATCTCAGTGAGGCCCTCAACTCACTCTCTCCAATCTCAGTGAGGTCCTCAACTCACTCTCTCCAATCTCAGTGAGGTCCTCAA
Source organism: Heptranchias perlo (assembly GCF_035084215.1). Taxonomy (NCBI): domain Eukaryota; kingdom Metazoa; phylum Chordata; class Chondrichthyes; order Hexanchiformes; family Hexanchidae; genus Heptranchias; species Heptranchias perlo. The sequence goes on from NW_027139383.1 coordinate 72,909, forward strand.
CTCCTTCTCTCCAATCTCAGTGAGGCCCCCAACTCCCTCTCTCCAATCCCGGTGAGGCCCCCAACTCCCTCTCTCCAATCTCAGTGAGGTCCTCAACTCCCTCTCTCCCATCTCAGTGAGGTCCTCAACTCACTCTCTCCAATCTCAGTGAGGCCCCCAACTCCCTCTCTCCAATCCCAGTGAGGCCCCCAACTCACTCTCTCCACTCCCAGTGAGGCCCCCAACTCCCTCTCTCCAATCCCAGTGAGGCCCCCAACTCACTCTCTCCACTCCCAGTGAGGCCCCCAACTCACTCTCTCCAATCCCAGTGAGGCACCCAACTCACACTCTCCCATCTCAGTGAGGCCCCCAACTCACTCTCTCCAATCTCAGTGAGGCCCCCAACTCACTCACTCCAATCTCAGTGAGGCCCACAACTCACTCTCTCCAATCCCAGTGAGGTCCCCAACTCCCTCTCTCCAATCTCAGTGAGGCCCCCAACTCACTCTCTGAAATCCCAGTGAGGCCCCCAACTCCCTCTCTCCAATCTCAGTGAGGCCCCCAACTCACTCTCTCCAATCTCAGTGAGGCCCCCAACTCCCTCTCTCCAATCCCAGTGAGGCCCCCAACTCCCTCTCTCCAATCTCAGTGAGATCCCCAACTCCCTCTCTCCAATCTCAGTGAGATCCCCAACTCCCTCTCTCCAATAACCGCGAGGTCCTCAACTCACTCTCTCCAATCCCAATGAGGCCCCCAACTCCCTCTCTCCAATCTCAGTGAGGTCCTCAACTCACTCTCTCCAATCTCAGTGAGGTCCTCAACTCCCTCTCTCCAATCTCAGTGAGGCCCCCAACTCCCTCTCTCCAATCTCAGTGAGGCCCCCAACTCACTCTCTCCAATCTCAGTGAGGCCCCCAACTCACTCTCTCCAATCTCAGTGAGGCCCCCAACTCCCTCTCTCCAATCTCAGTGAGGCCCCCAACTCCCTCTCTCCAATCTCAGTGAGGCCCCCAACTCCCTCTCTCCAATCTCAGTGAGGCCCCCAACTCCCGCTCTCCAATCTCAGTGAGGCCCCCAACTCCCTCTCTCCAATCTCAGTGAGGCCCCCAACTCCCTCTCTCCAATCTCAGTGAGGCCCCCAACTCCCTCTCTCCAACCTCAGTGAGGTCCCCAACTCCCTCTCTCCAATCTCAGTGAGGCCCCCAACTCACTCTCTCCAATCTCAGTGAGGTCCTCAACTCCCTCTCTCCAATCTCAGTGAGGCCCCCAACTCCCTCTCTCCAATCTCAGTGAGGTCCTCAACTCCCTCTCTCCAATCTCAGTGAGGCCCCCAACTCCATCTCTCCAATCTCAGTGAGGTCCTCAACTCCCTCTCTCCAATCTCAGTGAGGTCCTCAACTCCCTCTCTCCAATCTCAGTGAGGCCCCCAACTCACTCACTACAATTTCAGGGAGGCCCCCAACTCCCTCTCTCCAATCTCAGTGAGGCCCCCAACTCACTCTCTCCAATCTCAGTGAGGCCCTCAACTCCCTCTCTCCAATCTCAGTGAGGCCCTCAACTCACTCTCTCCAATCTCAGTGAGGCCCCCAACTCCCTCTCTCCAATCTCAGTGAGGCCTCCAACTCACTCTCTCCAATCTCAGTGAGGCCCCCAACTCACTCTCTCCAATCTCAGTGAGGCCCCCAACTCACTCTCTCCAATCCCAGTGAGGCCCCCAACTCAGTCTCTCCAATCCCAGTGAGGCCCCCAACTCACTCTCTCCAATCCCAGTGAGGCCCCCAACTCACACTCTCCCATCTCAGTGAGGCCCCCAACTCACTCTCTCCAATCTCAGTGAGGCCCCCAACTCACTCTCTCCAATCTCAGTGAGGCCCCCAACTCACTCTCTCCAATCTCAGTGAGGTCCTCAACTCACTCTCTCCAATCTCAGTGAGGCCCTCAACTGACTCTCTGAAATCCCAGTGAGGCCCCCAACTCCCTCTCTCCAATCTCAGTGAGGTCCCCACCTCCCTCTCTCCAATCTCAGTGAGGCCCCCAACTCACTCACTCCAATCCCAGTGAGGCCCCCAACTCACTCACTCCAATCCCAGTGAGGCCCCCAACTCACTCTCTCCAATCACAGTGAGGCCCCCAACTCACACTCTCCCATCTCAGTGAGGCCCCCAACTCACTCTCTCCAATCTCAGTGAGGCCCCCAACTCCCTCTCTCCAATCTCAGTGAGGCCCCCAACTCCCTCTCTCCAATCTCAGTGAGGCCCTCAACTCACTCTCTCCAATCTCAGTGAGGTCCTCAACTCACTCTCTCCAATCTCAGTGAGGTCCTCAACTCCTTCTCTCCAATCTCAGTGAGGCCCCCAACTCCCTCTCTCCAATCCCGGTGAGGCCCCCAACTCCCTCTCTCCAATCTCAGTGAGGTCCTCAACTCCCTCTCTCCCATCTCAGTGAGGTCCTCAACTCACTCTCTCCAATCTCAGTGAGGCCCCCAACTCCCTCTCTCCAATCCCAGTGAGGCCCCCAACTCACTCTCTCCACTCCCAGTGAGGCCCCCAACTCCCTCTCTCCAATCCCAGTGAGGCCCCCAACTCACTCTCTCCACTCCCAGTGAGGCCCCCAACTCACTCTCTCCAATCCCAGTGAGGCCCCCAACTCACACTCTCCCATCTCAGTGAGGCCCCCAACTCACTCTCTCCAATCTCAGTGAGGCCCCCAACTCACTCACTCCAATCTCAGTGAGGCCCACAACTCACTCTCTCCAATCCCAGTGAGGTCCCCAACTCCCTCTCTCCAATCTCAGTGAGGCCCCCAACTCACTCTCTGAAATCCCAGTGAGGCCCCCAACTCCCTCTCTCCAATCTCAGTGAGGCCCCCAACTCACTCTCTCCAATCTCAGTGAGGCCCCCAACTCCCTCTCTCCAATCCCAGTGAGGCCCCCAACTCCCTCTCTCCAATCTCAGTGAGATCCCCAACTCCCTCTCTCCAATCTCAGTGAGATCCCCAACTCCCTCTCTCCAATAACCGCGAGGTCCTCAACTCACTCTCTCCAATCCCAATGAGGCCCCCAACTCCCTCTCTCCAATCTCAGTGAGGTCCTCAACTCACTCTCTCCAATCTCAGTGAGGTCCTCAACTCCCTCTCTCCAATCTCAGTGAGGCCCCCAACTCCCTCTCTCCAATCTCAGTGAGGCCCCCAACTCACTCTCTCCAATCTCAGTGAGGCCCCCAACTCACTCTCTCCAATCTCAGTGAGGCCCCCAACTCCCTCTCTCCAATCTCAGTGAGGACCCCAACTCCCTCTCTCCAATCTCAGTGAGGCCCCCAACTCCCTCTCTCCAATCTCAGTGAGGCCCCCAACTCCCGCTCTCCAATCTCAGTGAGGCCCCCAACTCCCTCTCTCCAATCTCAGTGAGGCCCCCAACTCCCTCTCTCCAATCTCAGTGAGGCCCCCAACTCCCTCTCTCCAATCTCAGTGAGGCCCCCAACTCCCTCTCTCCAATCTCAGTGAGGCCCCCAACTCCCTCTCTCCAATCTCAGTGAGGTCCTCAACTCCCTCTCTCCAATCTCAGTGAGGTCCTCAACTCCCTCTCTCCAATCTCAGTGAGGCCCCCAACTCACTCACTACAATTTCAGGGAGGCCCCCAACTCACTCTCTCCAATCTCAGTGAGGCCCCCAACTCACTCTCTCCAATCTCAGTGTGGTCCTCAACTCCCTCTCTCCAATCTCAGTGAGGCCCCCAACTCACTCTCTCCAACCTCAGTGAGGCCCCCAACTCCCTCTCTCCAATCTCAGTGAGGCCCCCAACTCACTCTCTCCAATTTCAGTGAGGCCCCCAACTCCCTCTCTCCAATCTCAGTGAGGCCCCCAACTCACTCTCTCCAATCTCAGTGAGGCCCCCAACTCCCTCTCTCCAATCTGAGTGAGGCCCTCAACTCCCACTCTCCAATCTCAGTGAGGCCCCCAACTCCCTCTCTCCAATCTCAGTGAGGCCCCCAACTCACTCTCTCCAATCTCAGTGAGGCCCTCAACTCCCTCTCTCCAATCTCAGTGAGGCCCTCAACTCACTCTCTCCAATCTCAGTGAGGCCCCCAACTCCCTCTCTCCAATCTCAGTGAGGCCTCCAACTCACTCTCTCCAATCTCAGTGAGGCCCCCAACTCACTCTCTCCAATCTCAGTGAGGCCCCCAACTCACTCTCTCCAATCCCAGTGAGGCCCCCAACTCACTCTCTCCAATCCCAGTGAGGCCCCCAACTCACTCTCTCCAATCCCAGTGAGGCCCCCAACTCACACTCTCCCATCTCAGTGAGGCCCCCAACTCACTCTCTCCAATCTCAGTGAGGCCCCCAACTCACTCTCTCCAATCTCAGTGAGGCCCCCAACTCACTCTCTCCAATCTCAGTGAGGCCCCCAACTCACTCTCTCCAATCTCAGTGAGGTCCTCAACTCACTCTCTCCAATCTCAGTGAGGCCCTCAACTGACTCTCTGAAATCCCAGTGACGCCCCCAACTCCCTCTCTCCAATCTCAGTGAGGTCCCCACCTCCCTCTCTCCAATCTCAGTGAGGCCCCCAACTCACTCACTCCAATCCCAGTGAGGCCCCCAACTCACTCACTCCAATCCCAGTGAGGCCCCCAACTCACTCTCTCCAATCACAGTGAGGCCCCCAACTCACACTCTCCCATCTCAGTGAGGCCCCCAACTCACTCTCTCCAATCTCAGTGAGGCCCCCAACTCCCTCTCTCCAATCTCAGTGAGGCCCTCAACTCCCTCTCTCCAATCTCAGTGAGGCCCTCAACTCACTCTCTCCAATCTCAGTGAGGTCCTCAACTCACTCTCTCCAATCTCAGTGAGGTCCTCAACTCCTTCTCTCCAATCTCAGTGAGGCCCCCAACTCCCTCTCTCCAATCCCGGTGAGGCCCCCAACTCCCTCTCTCCAATCACAGTGAGGTCCTCAACTCCCTCTCTCCCATCTCAGTGAGGTCCTCAACTCACTCTCTCCAATCTCAGTGAGGCCCCCAACTCACTCTCTCCAATCTCAGTGAGGTCCCCAACTCCCTCTTTCCAATCTCAGTGAGGCCCCCAACTCCCTCTCTCCAATCCCAGTGAGGCCCCCAACTCACTCTCTCCACTCCCAGTGAGGCCCCCAACTCACTCTCTCCCATCTCAGTGAGGCCCCCAACTCACACTCTCCCATCTCAGTGAGGCCCCCAACTCACTCTCTCCAATCTCAGTGAGGCCCCCAACTCACTCACTCCAATCTCAGTGAGGCCCCCAACTCACTCTCTCCAATCCCTGTGAGGTCCCCAACTCCCTCTCTCCAATCTCAGTGAGGCCCCCAACTCACTCTCTGAAATCCCAGTGAGGCCCCCAACTCCCTCTCTCCAATCTCAGTGAGGCCCCCAACTCACTCTCTCCAATCTCAGTGAGGCCCCCAACTCCCTCTCTCCAATCCCAGTGAGGCCCCCAACTCCCTCTCTCCAATCTCAGTGAGATCCCCAACTCCCTCTCTCCAATCTCAGTGAGATCCCCAACTCCCTCTCTCCAATAACCGCGAGGTCCTCAACTCACTCTCTCCAATCCCAATGAGGACCCAACTCCCTCTCTCCAATCTCATTGAGGCCCCCAACTCCCTCTCTCCAATCTCAGTGTGGCCCCCAACTCCCTCTCTCCAATCCCAGTGAGGCCCCCAACTCCCTCTCTCCAATCTCAGTGAGGCCCCCAACTCCCTCTCTCCAATCCCAGTGAGGCCCCCAACTCCCTCTCTCCAATCTCAGTGTGGCCCCCAACTCCCTCTCTCCAATCCCAGTGAGGCCCCCAACTCCCTCTCTCCAATCTCAGTGAGATCCCCAACTCCCTCTCTCCAATCTCAGTGAGGTCCCCAACTCCCTCTCTCCAATCTCAGTGAGGCCCTCAACTCCTTCTCTGCAATCTCAGTGAGGCCCCCAACTCCCTCTCTCCAATCTCAGTGAGATCCCCAACTCCCTCTCTCCAATCTCAGTGAGGTCCCCAACTCCCTCTCTCCAATCTCAGTGAGGTCCTCAACTCCTTCTCTCCAATCTCAGTGAGGCCCCCAACTCCCTCTCTCCAATCCCGGTGAGGCCCCCAACTCCCTCTCTCCAATCTCAGTGAGGTCCTCAACTCCCTCTCTCCCATCTCAGTGAGGTCCTCAACTCACTCTCTCCAATCTCAGTGAGGCCCCCAACTCACTCTCTCCAATCTCAGTGAGGTCCCCAACTCCCTCTTTCCAATCTCGTTGAGGCCCCCAACTCCCTCTCTCCAATCCCAGTGAGGCCCCCAACTCACTCTCTCCACTCCCAGTGAGGCCCCCAACTCACTCTCTCCAATCCCAGTGAGGCCCCCAACTCACACTCTCCCATCTCAGTGAGGCCCCCAACTCACTCTCTCCAATCTCAGTGAGGCCCCCAACTCACTCACTCCAATCTCAGTGAGGCCCCCAACTCACTCTCTCCAATCCCAGTGAGGTCCCCAACTCCCTCTCTCCAATCTCAGTGAGGCCCCCAACTCACTCTCTGAAATCCCAGTGAGGCCCCCAACTCCCTCTCTCCAGTCTCAGTGAGGCCCCCAACTCACTCTCTCCAATCTCAGTGAGGCCCCCAACTCCCTCTCTCCAATCCCAGTGAGGCCCCCAACTCCCTCTCTCCAATCTCAGTGAGATCCCCAACTCCCTCTCTCCAATCTCAGTGAGATCCCCAACTCCCTCTCTCCAATAACCGCGAGGTCCTCAACTCACTCTCTCCAATCCCAATGAGGCCCCCAACTCCCTCTCTCCAATCTCATTGAGGCCCCCAACTCCCTCTCTCCAATCTCAGTGTGGCCCCCAACTCCCTCTCTCCAATCCCAGTGAGGCCCCCAACTCCCTCTCTCCAATCTCAGTGAGGCCCCCAACTCCCTCTCTCCAATCCCAGTGAGGCCCCCAACTCCCTCTCTCCAATCTCAGTGTGGCCCCCAACTCCCTCTCTCCAATCCCAGTGAGGCCCCCAACTCCCTCTCTCCAATCTCAGTGAGATCCCCAACTCCCTCTCTCCAATCTTAGTGAGGTCCCCAACTCCCTCTCTCCAATCTCAGTGAGGCCCTCAACTCCCTCTCTCGAATCTGAGTGAGGCCCCCAACTCCCTCTCTCCAATCTCAGTGAGGCCCCCAACTCCCTCTCTCCAATCTCAGTGAGGCCCCCAACTCCCTCTCTCCAATCCCAGTGAGGCCCCCAACTCTCTCTCTCCAATCTCAGTGAGGCCCCCAACTCTCTGTCTCCAATCTCAGTGAGGCCCCCAACTCCCTCTCTCCAATCCCAGTGAGGCCCCCAACTCTCTCTCTCCAATCCCAGTGAGGCCCCCAACTCACTCTCTCCAATCTCAGTGAGGTCCTCAACTCACTCTCTCCAATCTCAGTGAGGTCCTCAACTCCCTCACTCCAATCCCAGTGAGGCCCCCAACTCCCTCTCTCCAATCTCAGTGAGGCCCCAACTCCCTCTCTCCAATCTCAGTGAGGCCCCCAACTCCCTCTCTCCAATCTCAGTGAGGCCCCCAACTCACTCTCTCCAATCTCAGTGAGGTCCTCAACTCCCTCTCTCCAATCTCAGTGAGGCCCCCAACTCCCTCTCTCCAATCTCAGTGAGGCCCCCAACTCACTCTCTCCAATCTCAGTGAGGCCCCCAACTCACTCTCTCCAATCTCAGTGAGGCCCCCAACTCCCTCTCTCCAATCTCAGTGAGGCCCCCAACTCCCTCTCTCCAATCTCAGTGAGGCCCCCAACTCCCTCTCTCCAATCTCAGTGAGGCCCCCAACTCCCTCTCTCCAATCTCAGTGAGGCCCCCAACTCCCGCTCTCCAATCTCAGTGAGGCCCCCAACTCCCTCTCTCCAATCTCAGTGAGGCCCCCAACTCCCTCTCTCCAATCTCAGTGAGGCCCCCAACTCCCTCTCTCCAACCTCAGTGAAGTCCCCAACTCCCTCTCTCCAATCTCAGTGAGGCCCCCAACTCACTCTCTCCAATCTCAGTGAGGTCCTCAACTCCCTCTCTCCAATCTCAGTGAGGTCCTCAACTCCCTCTCTCCAATCTCAGTGAAGCCCCCAACTCCCTCACTCCAATCTCAGTGAGGTCCTCAACTCCCTCTCTCCAATCTCAGTGAGGTCCTCAACTCCCTCTCTCCAATCTCAGTGAGGCCCCCAACTCACTCACTACAATTTCAGGGAGGCCCCCAACTCACTCTCTCCAATCTCAGTGAGGCCCCCAACTCACTCTCTCCAATCTCAGTGAGGTCCTCAACTCCCTCTCTCCAATCTCAGTGAGGCCCCCAACTCACTCTCTCCAACCTCAGTGAGGCCCCCAACTCCCTCTCTCCAATCTCAGTGAGGCCCCCAACTCACTCTCTCCAATTTCAGTGAGGCCCCCAACTCCCTCTCTCCAATTTCAGTGAGGCCCCCAACTCACTCTCTCCAATCTCAGTGAGGCCCCCAACTCCCTCTCTCCAATCTGAGTGAGGCCCTCAACTCCCACTCTCCAATCTCAGTGAGGCCCCCAACTCCCTCTCTCCAATCTCAGTGAGGCCCCCAACTCACTCTCTCCAATCTCAGTGAGGCCCTCAACTCCCTCTCTCCAATCTCAGTGAGGCCCTCAACTCACTCTCTCCAATCTCAGTGAGGCCCCCAACTCCCTCTCTCCAATCTCAGTGAGGCCTCCAACTCACTCTCTCCAATCTCAGTGAGGCCCCCAACTCACTCTCTCCAATCTCAGTGAGGCCCCCAACTCACTCTCTCCAATCCCAGTGAGGCCCCCAACTCACTCTCTCCAATCCCAGTGAGGCCCCCAACTCACTCTCTCCAATCCCAGTGAGGCCCCCAACTCACTCTCTCCAATCCCAGTGAGGCCCCCAACTCACTCTCTCCAATCCCAGTGAGGCCCCCAACTCACTCTCTCCAATCTCAGTGAGGCCCCCAACTCACTCTCTCCAATCTCAGTGAGGTCCTCAACTCACTCTCTCCAATCTCAGTGAGGCCCTCAACTGACTCTCTGAAATCCCAGTGAGACCCCCAACTCCCTCTCTCCAATCTCAGTGAGGTCCCCACCTCCCTCTCTCCAATCTCAGTGAGGCCCCCAACTCACTCACTCCAATCCCAGTGAGGCCCCCAACTCACTCACTCCAATCCCAGTGAGGCCCCCAACTCACTCTCTCCAATCACAGTGAGGCCCCCAACTCACACTCTCCCATCTCAGTGAGGCCCCCAACTCACTCTCTCCAATCTCAGTGAGGCCCCCAACTCCCTCTCTCCAATCTCAGTGAGGCCCCCAACTCCCTCTCTCCAATCTCAGTGAGGCCCTCAACTCACTCTCTCCAATCTCAGTGAGGTCCTCAACTCACTCTCTCCAATCTCAGTGAGGTCCTCAACTCCTTCTCTCCAATCTCAGTGAGGCCCCCAACTCCCTCTCTCCAATCCCGGTGAGGCCCCCAACTCCCTCTCTCCAATCTCAGTGAGGTCCTCAACTCCCTCTCTCCCATCTCAGTGAGGTCCTCAACTCACTCTCTCCAATCTCAGTGAGGCCCCCAACTCACTCTCTCCAATCTCAGTGAGGTCCCCAACTCCCTCTTTCCAATCTCAGTGAGGCCCCCAACTCCCTCTCTCCAATCCCAGTGAGGCCCCCAACTCACTCTCTCCACTCCCAGTGAGGCCCCCAACTCACTCTCTCCAATCCCAGTGAGGCCCCCAACTCACACTCTCCCATCTCAGTGAGGCCCCCAACTCACTCTCTCCAATCTCAGTGAGGCCCCCAACTCACTCACTCCAATCTCAGTGAGGCCCCCAACTCACTCTCTCCAATCCCAGTGAGGTCCCCAACTCCCTCTCTCCAATCTCAGTGAGGCCCCCAACTCACTCTCTGAAATCCCAGTGAGGCCCCCAACTCCCTCTCTCCAATCTCAGTGAGGCCCCCAACTCACTCTCTCCAATCTCAGTGAGGCCCCCAACTCCCTCTCTCCAATCCCAGTGAGGCCCCCAACTCCCTCTCTCCAATCTCAGTGAGATCCCCAACTCCCTCTCTCCAATCTCAGTGAGATCCCCAACTCCCTCTCTCCAATAACCGCGAGGTCCTCAACTCACTCTCTCCAATCCCAATGAGGCCCCCAACTCCCTCTCTCCAATCTCATTGAGGCCCCCAACTCCCTCTCTCCAATCTCAGTGTGGCCCCCAACTCCCTCTCTCCAATCCCAGTGAGGCCCCCAACTCCCTCTCTCCAATCTCAGTGAGGCCCCCAACTCCCTCTCTCCAATCCCAGTGAGGCCCCCAACTCCCTCTCTCCAATCCCAGTGAGGCCCCCAACTCCCTCTCTCCAATCTCAGTGAGATCCCCAACTCCCTCTCTCCAATCTCAGTGAGGTCCCCAACTCCCTCTCTCCAATCTCAGTGAGGCCCTCAACTCCCTCTCTCCAATCTCAGTGAGGCCCCCAACTCCCTCTCTCCAATCTCAGTGAGGCCCCCAACTCCCTCTCTCCAATCTCAGTGAGGCCCCCAACTCCCTCTCTCCAATCCCAGTGAGGCCCCCAACTCTCTATCTCCAATCTCAGTGAGGCCCCCAACTCTCTGTCTCCAATCTCAGTGAGGCCCCCAACTCCCTCTCTCCAATCCCAGTGAGGCCCCCAACTCTCTCTCTACAATCCCAGTGAGGCCCCCAACTCACTATCTCCAATCTCAGTGAGGTCCTCAACTCACTCTCTCCAATCTCAGTGAGGTCCTCAACTCCCTCTCTCCAATCCCAGTGAGGCCCCCAACTCCCTCTCTCCAATCTCAGTGAGGCCCCAACTCCCTCTCTCCAATCTCAGTGAGGCCCCCAACTCCCTCTCTCCAATCTCAGTGAGGCCCCCAACTCACTCTCTCCAATCTCGGTGAGATCCTCAACTCACTTTCTCCAATCACATTAAGGCCCCCAACTCCCTCTCTCCAATCTCAGTGAGGCCCCAACTCCCTCTCTCCAATCTCAGTGAGGCCCCCAACTCCCTCTCTCCAATCTCAGTGAGGTCCCCAACTCCCTCTCTCCAATCCCAGTGAGGTCCCCAACTCCCTCTCTCCAATCTCAGTGAGGTCCCCAACTCCCTCTCTCCAATCTCAGTGAGGCCCCCAACTCACTCTCTCCAATCTCGGTGAGATCCTCAACTCACTTTCTCCAATCACATTAAGGCCCCCAACTCCCTCTCTCCAATCTCAGTGAGGACCTCAACTCACTCTCTCCAATCTCAGTGAGGCCCCCAACTCACTCTCTCCAATCCCAGTGAGGTCCCCAACTCACTCTCTCCAATAACCGCGATGTCCTCAACTCACTCTCTCCAATCCCAGTGAGGCCCCCAACTCACTCTCTCCAATCCCAGTGAGGCTCCCAACTCCCTCTCTGCAATCTCATTGAGGCCCTCATCTCTCCCTCTCCCATCTCAGTGAGGCCCCCAACTTCCTCTCTCCAATCCCAGTGAGGCCCCCAACTCACTCTATCCAATCTCAGTGAGGCCCCCAACTCCCTCTCTCCAATCTCAGTGAGGCCCCCAACTCCCTCTCTCCCATCTCAGTGAGGCCCCCAACTCACTCTCTTAAATCCCAGTGAGGCCCCCAACTCCCTCTCTCCAATCTCAGTGAGGTCCCCACCTCCCTCTCTCCAATCTCAGTGAGGTCCCCACCTCCCTCTCTCCAATCTCAGTGAGGCCCCCAACTCACTCTCTCCCATCTCAGTGAGGCCCCCAACTCCCTCTCTCCAATCTCAGTGAGGCCCCCAACTCCCTCTCTCCAATCTCAGTGAGTTCCCCAACTCAATCCCTCCAATCTCAGTGAGGCCCTCAACTGACTCTCTCCAATCTCAGTGAGGCCCCCAACTCACTCTCTCCAATCTCAGTGAGGTCCCCACCTCCCTCTCTCCAATCTCAGTGAGGCCCCCAACTCACTCTCTGAAATCTCAGTGAGGCCCCCAACTCCCTCTCTCCAATCTGAGTGAGGCCCCCAACTCACTCTCTCCAATCTCAGTGATGCCCCCAACTCCCTCTCTCCAATCACAGTGAGGCCCCCAACTCCCTCTCTCCAATCTCAGTGAGGCCCCCAAATCCCTCTCTCCAATCTCAGTGAGGCCCCCACCTCCCTCTCTCCAATCTCAGTGAGGCCCCCAACTCCCTCTCTCCAATCTCAGTGAGGCCCCCAACTCCCTCTATCCAATCTCAGTGAGGCCCTCAACTCCCTCTCTCCAATCTCAGTGAGGCCCCCAACTCACTCTCTCCAATCTCAGTGATGCCCCCAACTCCCTCTCTCCAATCTCAGTGTGGCCCCGTGAGGCCCCCAATTCACTCTCTCGAATCTCAGTGAGGCCCCCAACTCACTCTCTCGAATCTCAGTGAGGCCCCCAACTCACTCTCTCCAATCTCAGTGAGATCCTCAACTCACTCTCTCCAATCTCAGTGAGGCCCCCAACTCACTCTCTGAAATCTCAGTGAGGTCCCCAACTCTCTCTCTCCAATCTCAGTGAGGCCCTCAACTCCCTCTCTCCAATCTCAGTGATGCCCCCAAGTCCCTCTCTCCAATCTCAGTGAGGCCCCCAACTCCCTCTCTCCAATCTCAGTGAGGCCCCCAACTCACTCTCTGAAATCCCAGTGAGGCCCCCAACTCCCTCTCTCCAATCTCAGTGAGGCCCCCAACTCCCTCTCTCCAATCTCAGTGAGGCCCCCAACTCCCTCTCTCCAATCTCAGTGAGGCCCCCAACTCCCTCTCTCCAATCTCAGTGAGGCCCCCAACTCCCTCTCTCCAATCTCAGTGAGGCCCCCAACTCCCTCCCTCCAATCTGAGTGAGGCCCCCAACTCACTCTCTCCAATCTCAGTGAGGTCCCCAACTCCCTCTCTCCAATCTCAGTGAGGCCCCCAACTCCCTCTCTCCAATCTCAGTGAGGCCCCCAACTCACTCTCTCCAATCTCAGTGAGGCCCCCAACTCACTCTCTCCAATCCCAGTGAGGCCCCCAACTCACTCTCTCCAATCCCAGTGAGGCCCCCAACTCCCTCTCTCCAATCTCAGTGAGGCCCCCAACTCCCTCTCTCCAATCCCAGTGAGGCCCCCAACTCCCTCTCTCCAATCCCAGTGAGGCCCCCAACTCCCTCTCTCCAATCTCAGTGAGGGCCCCAACTCACTCTCTCCAATCTCAGTGAGGCCCACAACTCCCTCTCTCCAATCCCAGTGAGGTCCCCAACTCCCTCTCACCAATCTCAGTGAGGCCCCCAACTCCCTCTCTCCAATCTCAGTGAGGCCCCCAACTCCCTCTCTCCAATCCCAGTGAGGTCCCCAACTCACTCTCTCCAATCTCAGTGAGGCCCCCAACTCACTCTCTCCAATCTCAGTGAGGCCCCCAACTCCCTCTCTCCAATCTCAGTGAGGCCCCCAACTTACTCTCTCCAATCTCAGTGAGGCCCCCAACTCCCTCTCTCCAATCTCAGTGAGGCCCCCAACTCACTCTCTGAAATCTCAGTGAGGCCCCCAACTCACTCTCTGAAATCTCAGTGAGGCCCCCAACTCACTCTCTCCAATCTCAGTGAGGCCCCCAACTCCCTCTCTCCAATCTCAGTCAGGCCCCCAACTCACTCTCTCCAATCTCAGTGAGGCCCCCAACTCACTCTCTCCAATCTCAGTGAGGCCCCCAACTCCCTCTCTCCAATCTCAGTGAGGCCCTCAACTCCCTCTCTCCAATCTCAGTGAGGCCCCCAACTCCCTCTCTCCAATCTCAGTGAGGCCCCCAACTCCCTCTCTCCAATCTCAGTTCGGTCCTCAACTCACTCTCTCCAATCTCAGTGAGGCCCCCAACTCACTCTCTCCAATCTCAGTGAGGCCCCCAACTCCCTCTCTCCAATCTCAGTTAGGTCCTCAACTCAACCTCTCCAATCTCAGTGAGGCCCCCAACTCCCTCTCTCCAATCTCAGTGAGGCCCCCAACTCACTCTCTCCAATCTCAGTGAGGTCCCCAACTCCCTCTCACCAATCTCAGTGAGGCCCCCAACTCACTCTCTCCAATCTCAGTGAGGACCCCAACTACCTCTCTCCAATCTCAGTGAGGTCCCCAACTCCCTCTCTCCAATCTCAGTGAGGTCCCCAACTCCCTCTGTCCAATCTCAGTGAGGTCCCCAACTCCCTCTGTCCAATCTCAGTGAGGTCCCCAACTCCCTCTCTCCAATCTCAGTGAGGCCCCCAACTCTCTCTCTCCTATCTCAGTGAGGCCCCCAACTCTCTCTCTCCTATCTCAGTGAGGCCCCCAACTCCCTCTCTCCAATCTCAGTGAGGCCCCCAACTCACTCTCTCCAATCTCAGTGAGGCCCCCAACTCACTCTCTCCAATCTCAGTGAGGCCCTCAACTCCCTCTCTCCAATCTCAGTGAGGCCCCCAACTCCCTCTCCCCAATCTCACTGAGGCCCACAACTTACTCTCTCCAAACTCAGTGAGGCCCCCAACTCCCTCTCTCCAATCTCAGTGAGGACCCCAACTCACTCTCTCCAATCTCAGTGAGGCCCTCTACTCCCTCTCTCCAATCTCAGTGAGGTCCCCAACTCACTCTCCCCAATCTCAGTGAGGCCCCCAACTCACTCTCTCCAATCTCAGTGAGGCCCCCAACTCACTCTCTCCAATCCCAGTGAGGCCCCCAACTCACTCTCTCCAATCCCAGTGAGGCCCCCAACTCCCTCTCTCCAATCTCAGTGAGGCCCCCAACTCCCTCTCTCCAATCCCAGTGAGGCCCCCAACTCCCTCTCTCCAATCTCAGTGAGGCCCCCAACTCACTCTCTCCAATCTCAGTGAGGCCCCCAACTCCCTCTCTCCAATTTCAGTGAGGCCCCCAACTCACTCTCTCCAATTTCAGTGAGGCCCCCAACTCACTCTCTCCAATCTCAGTGAGGCCCCCAACTCACTCTCTCCAATCTCAGTGAGGCCCCCAACTCCCTCTCTCCAATCTCAGTGAGGCCCCCAACTCCCTCTCTCCAATCCCGGTGAGGCCCCCAACTCACTCTCTCCAATCCCGGTGAGGCCCCCAACTCCCTCTCTCCAATCCCAGTGAGGCCCCCAACTCACTCTCTCCAATCCCGGTGAGGCCCCCAACTCCCTCTCTCCAATCCCAGTGAGGCCCCCAACTCCCTCTCTCCAATCCCAGTGAGGCCCCCAACTCCCTCTCTCCAATCCCAGTGAGGCCCCCAACTCCCTCTCTCCAATCTCAGTGAGGGCCCCAACTCACTCTCTCCAATCTCAGTGAGGCCCCCAACTCCCTCTCTCCAATCCCAGTGAGGTCCCCAACTCCCTCTCACCAATCTCAGTGAGGCCCCCAACTCCCTCTCTCCAATCTCAGTGAGGCCCCCAACTCCCTCTCTCCAATCCCAGTGAGGTCCCCAACTCACTCTCTCCAATCTCAGTGAGGCCCCCAACTCACTCTCTCCAATCTCAGTGAGGCCCCCAACTCCCTCTCTCCAATCTCAGTGAGGCCCCCAACTTACTCTCTCCAATCTCAGTGAGGCCCCCAACTCCCTCTCTCCAATCTCAGTGAGGCCCCCAACTCCCTCTCTCCAATCTCAGTGAGGCCCCCAACTCACTCTCTGAAATCTCAGTGAGGCCCCCAACTCACTCTCTGAAATCTCAGTGAGGCCCCCAACTCACTCTCTCCAATCTCAGTGAGGCCCCCAACTCCCTCTCTCCAATCTCAGTCAGGCCCCCAACTCACTCTCTCCAATCTCAGTGAGGCCCCCAACTCACTCTCTCCAATCTCAGTGAGGCCCCCAACTCCCTCTCTCCAATCTCAGTGAGGCCCTCAACTCCCTCTCTCCAATCTCAGTGAGGCCCCCAACTCCATCTCTCCAATCTCAGTGAGGCCCCCAACTCCCTCTCTCCAATCTCAGTGAGGCCCCCAACTCCCTCTCTCCAATCTCAGTTCGGTCCTCAACTCACTCTCTCCAATCTCAGTGAGGCCCCCAACTCACTCTCTCCAATCTCAGTGAGGCCCCCAACTCCCTCTCTCCAATCTCAGTTAGGTCCTCAACTCACCCTCTCCAATCTCAGTGAGGCCCCCAACTCCCTCTCTCCAATCTCAGTGAGGCCCCCAACTCACTCTCTCCAATCTCAGTGAGGTCCCCAACTCCCTCTCACCAATCTCAGTGACGCCCCCAACTCACTCTCTCCAACCTCAGTGAGGCCCCCAACTCACTCTCTCCAATCTCAGTGAGGACCCCAACTGCCTCTCTCCAATCTCAGTGAGGTCCCCAACTCCCTCTCTCCAATCTCAGTGAGGTCCCCAACTCCCTCTGTCCAATCTCAGTGAGGTCCCCAACTCCCTCTGTCCAATCTCAGTGAGGTCCCCAACTCCCTCTCTCCAATCTCAGTGAGGCCCCCAACTCTCTCTCTCCTATCTCAGTGAGGCCCCCAACTCTCTCTCTCCTATCTCAGTGAGACCCCCAACTCCCTCTCTCCAATCTCAGTGAGGTCCCCAACTCACTCTCTCCAATCTCAGTGAGGCCCCCAACTCACTCTCTCCAATCTCAGTGAGGCCCTCAACTCCCTCTCTCCAATCTCACTGAGGCCCCCAACTCCCTCTCCCCAATCTCACTGAGGCCCACAACTTACTCTCTCCAATCTCAGTGAGGCCCCCAACTCCCTCTCTCCAATCTCAGTGAGGACCCCAACTCACTCTCTCCAATCTCAGTGAGGCCCTCTACTCCCTCTCTCCAATCTCAGTGAGGTCCCCAACTCACTCTCCCCAATCTCAGTGAGGCCCCCAACTCCCTCTCTCCAATCTCAGTGAGGCCCCCAACTCCCTCTCTCCAATCTCAGTGGGGCCCCCAACTCCCTCTCTCCAATCTCAGTGAGGCCCCCAACTCCCTCTCTCCAATCTCAGTGAGATCCCCAACTCCCTCTCTCCAATCCCAGTGAGGTCCCCAACTCCCTCTCTCCAATCCCGGTGAGGCCCCCAACTCACTCTCTCCAATCTCAGTGAGGCCCTCAACTCCCTCTCTCCAATCCCGGTGAGGCCCCCAATTCACTCTCTCCAATCTCAGTGAGGCCCCCAACTCACTCTCTCCAATCTCAGTGAGGCCCCAACTCACTCACTCCAATCCCGGTGAGGCCCCCAATTCACTCTCTCCAATCTCAGTGAGGCCCCCAACTCCCTCTCTCCAATCTCAGTGAGATCCCCAACTCCCTCTCTCCAATCCCAGTGAGGTCCCCAACTCCCTCTCTCCAATCCCAGTGAGGTCCCCAACTCCCTCTCTCCAATCTCAGTGAGGCCCTCAACTCCCTCTCTCCAATCTCAGTGAGGCCCCCAACTCACTCACTCCAATCCCGGTGAGGCCCCCAATTCACTCTCTCCAATCTCAGTGAGGCCCCCAACTCACTCTCTCCAATCTCAGTGAGATCCCCAACTCCC
Organism: Heptranchias perlo; assembly: GCF_035084215.1. Taxonomy (NCBI): domain Eukaryota; kingdom Metazoa; phylum Chordata; class Chondrichthyes; order Hexanchiformes; family Hexanchidae; genus Heptranchias; species Heptranchias perlo. The sequence goes on from NW_027139383.1 coordinate 90,295, forward strand.
TCTCTCCAATCCCAGTGAGGTCCCCAACTCCCTCTCTCCAATCTCAGTGAGGCCCCCAACTCACTCTCTCCAATCTCAGTGTGGTCCCCAACTCCCTCTCTCCAATCTCAGTGAGGTCCTCAACTCCCTCTCTCCAATCTCAGTGAGGCCCCCAACTCACTCTCTTCAATCTCAGTGAGGCCCCCAACTCACTCTCTCCAATCTCAGTGAGGCCCTCCACTCCCTCTCTCCAATCTCAGTGAGGCCCCCAACTCACTCTCTGAAATCTCAGTGAGGCCCCCAACTCACTCTCTCCAATCTCAGTCAGGCCCCCAACTCACTCTCTCCAATCTCAGTCAGGCCCCCAACTCACTCTCTCCAATCCCAGTGAGGCCCCCAACTCACTCTCTCCAATCTCAGTGAGGCCCCCAACTCCCTCTCTCCAATCTCAGTGAGGCCCCCAACTCCCTCTCTCCAATCTCAGTGAGGCCCCCAACTCCCTCTCTCCAATCTCAGTGAGGCCCCCAACTCCCTCTCTCCAATCTCAGTGAGGTCCCCAACTCCCTCTCTCCAATCTCAGTGAGGTCCCCAACTCCCTCTCTCCAATCTCAGTGAGGTCCCCAACTCCCTCTCTCCAATCTCAGTGAGGCCCCCAACTCCCTCTCTCCAATCTCAGTGAGGTCCCCAACTCCCTCTCTCCAATCTCAGTGAGGCCCTCAACTCACTCTCTCCTATCTCAGTGAGGCCCCCAACTCACTCTCACCAATCTCAGTGAGGCCCCCAACTCACTCTCTCCAATCTCAGTGAGGCCCCCAACTCACTCTCTCCAATCTCAGTGAGGCCCCCAACTCACTCTCTCCAATCTCAGTGAGGCCCCCAACTCACTCTCTCCAATCTCAGTGAGGCCCCCAACTCCCTCTCTCCAATCTCAGTGAGGCCCCCAACTCCCTCTCCCCAATCTCACTGAGGCCCACAACTCACTCTCTCCAATCTCAGTGAGGCCCCCAACTCCCTCTCTCCAATCTCAGTGAGGACCCCAACTCACTCTCTCCAATCTCAGTGAGGCCCCCAACTCCCTCTCTCCAATCTCAGTGAGGTCCCCAACTCACTCTCTCCAATCTCAGTGAGGCCCCCAACTCACTCTCTCCAATCTCAGTGAGGCCCCCAACTCCCTCTCTCCAATCACAGTGAGGTCCTCAACTCACTCTCTCCAATCTCAGTGAGATCCTCAACTCACTCTCTCCAATCTCAGTGAGGCCCCCAACTCCCTCTCTCCAATCTCAGTGAGGTCCTCAACTCACTCTCTCCAATCGAAGTGAGGCCCCCATCTCAAACTCTCAAATGCCAGTGATGCCCGCAACTCACTCTCTCCAATCCCAGTGAGGCCCCCAACTCACTCTCTCCAATCCCGGTGAGGCCCCCAACTCACTCTCTCCAATCCCAGTGAGGCCCCCAACTCACACTCTCCAATCTCAGTGAGGCCCCCAACTCCCTCTCTCCAATGTTAGTTAGGTCCTCAACTCACTCTCCCCAATCTCAGTTAGGCCCCCAACTCACACTCTCCAATCCCAGTGAGGCCCACAACTCCCTCTCTCCAATGTCAGTGAGGCCCCCAACTCACTCTCTCCAATCTCAGTGAGGTCCCCAACTCACTCTCTCCAATCTCAGTGAGGCCCCCAACTCACTCTCTCCAATCTCAGTGAGGCCCCCAACTCCCTCTCTCCAATCTCAGTGAGGTCCCCAACTCCCTCTCTCCAATCTCAGTGAGGTCACAACTCCCTCTCTCCAATCTCAGTGAGGCGCCCAACTCCCTCTCTCAAATGCCAGTGATGCCCCCAACTCCCTCTCTCCAATCTCAGTGAGATCCTCAACTCCCTCTCTCCAATCTCAGTGAGGTCCCCCACTCAATCCCTCCAATCTCAGTGAGGTCCCCGACTCAATCCCTCCAATCTCAGTGAGGCCCTCAACTCGCTCTCTCCAATCTCAGTGAGGCCCCCAACTCACTCTCTCCAATCTCAGTGAGGCCCCCAACTCACTCTCTGAAATCTCAGTGAGGTCCCCAACTCCCTCTCTCCAATCTCAGCGAGGCCCCCAGCTCACTCTCTCCAATCTCAGTGAGGCCCCCAACTCTCTCTCTCCAATCTCAGTGTGGCCCCCAACTCACTCTCTCCAATCTCAGTGAGGCCCCCAACTCACTCTCTGAAATCTCAGTGAGGTCCCCAACTCCCTCTCTCCAATCTCAGTGAGGTCCCCAACTCCCTCTCTCCAATCTCAGTGAGGCCCCCAACTCACTCTCTCCAATCTCAGTAAGGCCCCCAACTCACTCTCTCCAATCTCAGTGAGGTCCCCAACTCCCTCTCTCCAATCTCAGTGAGGCCCCCAACTAACTCTCTCCTATCTCAGTGAGGCCCCCAACTCACTCTCTCCAATCTCAGTGAGGCCCCCAACTCACTCTCTCCAATCTCAGTGAGGCCCCCAACTCCTTCTCCCCAATCTCACTGAGGCCCACAACTCAGTCTCTCCAATCTCACTGAGGCCCACAACTCAGTCTCTCCAATCTCAGTGAGGTCCCCAACTCCCTCTCTCCAATCTCAGCGAGGCCCCCAGCTCACTCTCTCCAATCTCAGTGAGGCCCCCAACTCCCTCTCTCCAATCTCAGTGAGGCCCCCAACTCCCTCTCTGCAATCTCAGTGAGGCCCCCAACTCACTCTCTCCAATCCCAGTGAGGCCCCCAACTCCCTCTCTCCAATCTCAGTGATGCCCCCAACTCCCTCTCTCCAATCTCAGTGAGGCCCCCAACTCACTCTCTCCAATCTCAGTGAGGCCCCCAACTCCCTCTCTCCAATCTCAGTGAGGTCCTCAACTCCCTCTCTCCAATCTCAGTGAAGCCTCCAACTCACTCATCCAATCCCTGTGAGGCCTCCAACTCACTCTCTCCAATCTCAGTGAGGTCCTCAACTCCCTCTCTCCAATCTCAGTGAGGCCCCCAACTCCCTCTCTCCAATCTCAGTGAGGCCCCCAACTCACTCTCTCCAATCTCAGTGAGATCCTCAACTCCCTCTCTCCAATCCCAGTGAGGCCCCCAACTCCCTCTCTCCAATCTCAGTGAGGCCCCCAACTCACTCTCTGAAATCCCAGTGAGGCCCCCAACTCACTCTCTCCAATCTCAGTGAGGTCCCCAACTCACTCTCTCCAATCTCAGTGACGCCCCCAACTCACTCTCTCCAATCTCAGTGAGGCCCTCAACTCCCTCTCTCCAATCTCAGTGAGGCCCCCAACTCCCTCTCTCCAATCTCAGTGAGGTCCTCAACTCACTCTCTCCAATCTCAGTGAGGCCCTCAACTCACTCTCTCCAATCTCAGTGACGTCCTCAACTCACTCTCTCCAATCTCAGTGAGGCCCCCAACTCCCTCTCTCCAATCCCGGTGAGGTCCCCAAATCCCTCTCTCCAATCTCAGTGATGTCCTCAACTCCCTCTCTCCCATCTCAGTGAGGTCCCCAACTCCCTCTCTCCAATCTCAGTGAGGCCCCCAACTCACTCTCTCCAATCTCAGTGAGGCCCCCAACTCCCACTCTCCAATCCCGGTGAGGCCCCCAACTCCCGCTCTCCAATCTCGGTGAGGCCCCCAACTCACTCTCTCCAATCTCAGTGAGGCCCCCAACTCCCTCACTCCAATCTCAGTGAGGCCCCCAACTCACTCTCTCCAATCTCAGTGAGGCCCCCAACTCACTCTCTCCAATCTCAGTGAGGCCCCCAACTCACTCTCTCCAATCTCAGTGAGGTCCTCAACTCACTCTCTCCAATCTCAGTGAGGCCCTCAACTCACTCTCTGAAATCCCAGTGAGGCCCCCAACTCCCTCACTCCAATCTCAGTGAGGCCCCCAACTCACTCTCTCCAATCTCAGTGAGGCCCCCAACTCACTCTCTCCAATCTCAGTGAGGCCCCCAACTCACTCTCTCCAATCTCAGTGAGGCCCCCAACTCACTCTCTCCAATCTCAGTGAGGCCCCCAACTCACTCTCTCCAATCCCAGTGAGGCCCCCAACTCACTCTCTCCAATCCCAGTGAGGCCCCCAACGTACACTCTCCCATCTCAGTGAGGCCCCCAACTCACTCTCTCCAATCTCAGTGAGGCCCCCAACTCACTCTCTCCAATCTCAGTGAGGTCCTCAACTCACTCTCTCCAATCTCAGTGAGGCCCTCAACTCACTCTCTGAAATCCCAGTGAGGCCCCCAACTCCCTCTCTCCAATCTCAGTGAGGTCCCCACCTCCCTCTCTCCAATCTCAGTGAGGCCCCCAACTCACTCTCTCCAATCCCAGTGAGGCCCCCAACTCACACTCTCCCATCTCAGTGAGGCCCCCAACTCACTCTCTCCAATCTCAGTGAGGCCCCCAACTCACTCTCTCCAATCTCAGTGAGGCCCCCAACTCCCTCTCTCCAATCTCAGTGAGGCCCTCAACTCACTCTCTCCAATCTCAGTGAGGTCCTCAACTCACTCTCTCCAATCTCAGTGAGGTCCTCAACTCCCTCTCTCCAATCTCAGTGAGGCCCCCAACTCCCTCTCTCCAATCCCGGTGAGGCCCCCAACTCCCTCTCTCCAATCTCAGTGAGGTCCCCAACTCCCTCTCTCCAATCTCAGTGAGGTCCTCAACTCCCTCTCTCCAATCTCAGTGAGGTCCTCAACTCCCTCTCTCCCATCTCAGTGAGGTCCCCAACTCCCTCTCTCCAATCTCAGTGAGGTCCCCAACTCACTCTCTCCAATCTCAGTGAGGCCCCCAACTCACTCTCTCCAATCTCAGTGAGGTCCCCAACTCCCTCTCTCCAATCTCAGTGAGGCCCCCAACTCCCTCTCTCCAATCTCAGTGAGGCCCCCAACAACCTCTCTCCAATCTCAGTGAGGCCCCCAACTCCCTCTCTCCAATCTCAGTGAGGCCCCCAACTCCCTCTCTCCAATCTCAGTGAGGCCCCCAACTCCCTCTCTCCAATCTCAGTGAGGTCCCCAACTCCCTCTTTCCAATCTCAGTGAGGCCCCCAACTTACTCTCTCCAATCCCAGTGAGGCCCCCAACTCACTCTCTCCAATCCCAGTGAGGCCCCCAACTCACTCTCTGAAATCCCAGTGAGGCCCCCAACTCCCTCTCTCCAATCTCAGTGAGGCCCCCAACTCACTCTCTCCAATCTCAGTGAGGCCCCCAACTCACTCTCTCCAATCTCAGTGAGGCCCCCAACTCACTCTCTCCAATCTCAGTGAGGCCCCCAACTCACACTCTCCAATCTCAGTGAGGCCCCCAACTCACTCTCTCCAATCTCAGTGAGGCCCTCAACTCCCTCTCACCAATCTCAGTGAGGCCCCCAACTCCCTCTCTCCAATCTCAGTGAGGCCCCCAACTCCCTCTCTCCAATCTCAGTGAGGCCCCAAACTCGCTCTCTCCAATCTCAGTGAGGCCCCCAACTCCCTCACTCCAATCTCAGTGAGGCCCCCAACTCACTCTCTCCAATCTCAGTGAGGCCCCCAACTCACTCTCTCCAATCTCAGTGAGGCCCCCAACTCCCTCTCTCCAATCTCAGTGAGGCCCCCAACTCACTCTGTCCCATCTCAGTGAGGCCCCCAACTCACTCTGTCCCATCTCAGTGAGGCCCCCAACTCACTCTCTCCAATCTCAGTGAGGCCCCCAACTCCCTCTCTCCAATCCCGGTGAGGCCCCCAACTCCCTCTCTCCAATCTCAGTGAGGCCCCCAACTCACTCTCTCCAATCTCAGTGAGGCCCCCAACTCACTCTCTCCAATCTCAGTGAGGCCCCCAACTCACTCTCTCCCATCTCAGTGAGGCCCCCAACTCACTCTCTCCAATCTCAGTGAGGCCCCCAACTCACTCTCTCCAATCTCAGTGAGGCCCCCAACTCCCTCTCTCCAATCTCAGTGAGGCCCCCAACTCCCTCTCTCCAATCTCGGTGAGGCCCCCAACTCCCTCTCTCCAATCTCAGTGAGGACCCCAACTCCCTCTCTCCAATCTCAGTGAGGCCCCCAACTCCCTCTCTCCAATCTCAGTGAGGCCCCCAACTCACTCTCTCCAATCTCAGTGAGGCCCCCAACTCCCTCTCTCCAATCTCAGTGAGGCCCCCAACTCCCTCTCTCCAATCTCAGTGAGGCCCCCAACTCCCTCTCCCCAATCTCACTGAGGCCCACAACTCCCTCTCTCCAATCTCAGTGAGGCCCGCAACTCCCTCTCTCCAATCTCAGTAAGGACCCCAACTCACTCTCTCCAATCCCGGTGAGGCCCCCAACTCACTCTCTCCAATCTCAGTGAGGCCCCCAACTCACTCTCTCCAATCTCAGTGATGCCCCCAACTCCCTCTCTCCAATCTCAGTGAGGCCCCCAACTCCCTCTCTCCAATCTCAGTGAGGCCCCCAACTCCCTCTCTCCAATCTCAGTGAGGCCCCCAACTCACTCTCTCCAATCTCAGTGAGGCCCCCAACTCCCTCTCTCCAATCTCAGTGAGGCCCCCAACTCACTCTCTCCAATCTCAGTGAGGTCCCCAACTCACTCTCTCCAATCTCAGTGAGATCCTCAACTCACTCTCTCCAATCTCAGTGAGGCCCCCAACTCACTCTCTCCAATCTCAGTGAGATCCTCAACTCACTCTCTCCAATCTCAGTGAGGCCCCCAACTCCCTCTCTCCAATCTCAGTGAGGCCCCCAACTCACTCTCTCCAATCTCAGTGAGGTCCCCAACTCACTCTCTCCAGTCTCAGTGAGGCCCCCAACTCACTCTCTCCAATCTCAGTGAGGCCCCCAACTCACTCTCTCCAATCTCAGTGAGGCCCCCAACTCCCTCTCTCCAACTCGGTGAGGCCCCCAACTCCCTCTCTCCAACTCGGTGAGGCCCCCAACTCACTCTCTCCAATCTCAGTGAGGCCCCCAACTCCCTCTCTCCAATCTCAGTGAGGCCCCCAACTCACTCTCTCCAATCTCAGTGAGGGCCTCAACTCCCTCTCTCCAATCTCAGTGAGGCCTCCAACTCACTCTCTCCAATCTCAGTGAGGGCCTCAACTCCCTCTCTCCAATCTCAGTGAGGCCCCAACTCAATCCCTCCAATCTCAGTGAGGTTCCCAACTCCCTCTCTCCCTCTCTCTCTCTTTATCTTCCTCTCTCTTTCTCTCCCTCCTGCTCTCTATCTGTCTCTCTCTCTCTCTCTCTCTTTCTCAAAGCCTCTGTTTCTTTCTATATCTCTTGTCCCTCTCTTTAGTTCTCAATCCCTCCCTCCCTCTCTTTCTTTCTATTTCTCTCTGCCCCTCTCCGTCTCCCTGCTTGTCTGCCTCTTTGCCTCTCCCTCTCTCTTGCTTTCCTTGCTTGCCCTTCTCTCTTTCTGTCTCTCTGTCTCTCTCTTCCGCCCCCTCTCTCTGTTTCTGTCTCTTTCTCTCTCTCTGGCGCCGCTGCACACTCATGCTCTGTTCCTTCTCATTTCCCAGCGAATCAATTCGTCCAGAACTGTGCCCGTCCTGCAGAGTGCGACATCATTGAGAAAACGGGAAAGCAAACTCGAATCCAATATTTGTGCTGTGATACCGATCGCTGCAATTAACAGAGTCCGCGTGTGAGACACGAGCCTGAGCCGGGCATCTTCTTGCACATTTGACACAAATGATCCTTTTTTTTTCTTCAATCTGTCTTATATTGATAACTCAAGTGTTGGAGTGGTATAGACACCTGGGGGAATATACACCCGGGAATTATATAAACACCCAGGAGTGATATATACACCCGAGAATTATATAAACACCCAGGAGTGATATATACACCCGGGAATTATATAAACACCCAGGAGTGATATACACACCCGGGAATTATATAAACACCCAGTGGTGATATGCACACCCGGGAATTATATAAACACCCAGGAGTGATATACACACCTGGGAATTATATAAACACCCAGGAGTGATATACACACCCGGGAATTATATATACACGTGGGAATTATATAGACACCCAGGAGTGATATACACACCCGGGAATTATATATACACGTGGGAATTATATAGACACCCAGGAGTGATATACACACCCGGGAATTATGTAAACACCCAGGAGTGATATACACACCCGAGAATTATATAAACACCCAGGAGTGATATTCACCCGGGAATTATATAAACACCCAGTAGTGATATATAAACGGGGAATTTTATGACCACCCAGGAGGGATATATACACCGTGAATTATATAAACACCCAGGAGTGATATACACACCCGGGAATTATATAAACACCCAGGAGTGATATATACACCCGGGAATTATATAAACACCCAGGAGTGATATACACACCCAGGAATTATATAAATACCCAGGAGTTATATACACACCCGGGAATTATATAAACACCCTCGAGTGATACATACACCCGGGAATTATATAAACACCCAGGAGTGATATACACACCAATAATTATATAAACACCCATGAGTGATATACACACCCGGAAATTATATAAACACCCAGGAGTGATATATACACCCGGGAATTATATAAACACCCAGGAGTGATATATACACCGGGAATTATATAAACACCCAGGAGTGATATACACACACCCGAGAATTATATAAACACCCAGTAGTGATATATACACCCGGGAATTATATAAACACCCAGGAGTGATATATACACCTGGGAGTGATACATACACCGGGAATTATATAAATACCCAGGAGTGATATACACACCCGGGAATTATATAAACACCCAGGAGTGATATACACACCCGAGAATTTTATAAGCACCCAGGAGTGATAGACACACCCGGGAATTATATAAACACCCAGGAGTGATATACACACCCAGGAATTATATAAACACCCAGGAGTGATATATACACCCGGGAATTATATAAACACCCAGGAGTGAGAAACACACCCGGGAATTATATAAACACCCAGTAGTGATATATACACCCGGGAATTATATAAACACCCAGGAGTGATATACACACCCGGGAATTATATAAACACCCAGGAGTGATATACACACCCAGGAATTATATAAACACCGAGGAGTGATATTTCCACCTGGGAATTATATAAACACCCAGGAGTGATATACACACCCGGGAATTATATAAACACCGAGGAGTGATATACACACCCGGGAATTATATAAACACCCAGGAGTGATATACACACCCAGGAATTATATAAACACCGAGGAGTGATATACACACCCGGGAATTATATAAACACCCAGGAGTGATATATACACCCGGGAATGATATACACACCCGGGAATTATATAAACACCCAGGAGTGATATACACACCCGGGAATTATATAAACACCCAGGAGTGATATATACACCCGGGAATTATATAAACACCCATGAGTGATATACACACCCAGGAATTATATAAACACCGAGGAGTGATATACACACCCGGGAATTATATAAACACCCAGGAGTGATATACACACCCAGGAATTATATAAACACCGAGGAGTGATATACACACCTGGGAATTATATAAACACCCAGGAGTGATATACACACCCAGGAATTATATAAACACCGAGGAGTGATATACACACCCGGGAATTATATAAACACCCAGGAGTGATATACACACCCGGGAATTATATAAACACCCAGGAGTGATATACACACCCAGGAATTATATAAACACCCAGGAGTGATATACACACCCGGGAATTATATAAACACCCAGGAGTGATATACACACCCGGGAATTATATAAACACCCAGGAGTGATATACACACCCGGGAATTATATGAACACCCAGGAGTGATATATACACCCGGGAATTATATAAACACCCAGGAGTGATATACACACCCGGGAAATATATAAACACCGAGGAGTGGTATACACACCCGGGAATTATATAAACACCCAGGAGTGATATACACACCCAGGAATTATATAAACACCCAGGAGTGATATACACACCCGGGAATGATAGAAACACCCAGGAGTGATATACACACCTGGGAATTATATAAACACCCAGGAGTGATATACACACCCAGGAATTATATAAACACCCAGGAGTGATATACACACCCGAGAATTATATAAACACCCAGGAGTGATTTATGCACCCGAGAATTAAATAATTTATTCCAGGGAGCCCCCGCCACACAGGCGCACGTGGTCCGACTCATCGGAGGATGTTTCACTCTCTCCGACCCTGTCAGCTTCTCCTCCTCCTCGGCTAACGCCTGGCTCGTTTACCCTGTCCCCATCAATAAATACATGAGCAAGAAACGAGCTGTCCTCTGTTTAATGAGCGGCACCCTCTCCGGAGGCCTCTCCGGGTGTCGTAAGGACAGAAGTGCTTTGGAGACAGTTCAGAGAAGGTTCGCTCGGCCGATCCCTGGGTTATCTTACGAGGAAAGGTTGGGTCTGTACACGCTGGAGTTTAGACGGATGAGAGGCGATCTTATTGAAACATCGAAGATCCCGGGGCAGACTGGAAGGGTTAGATGCGGAGAGGATGTCTCCCCTTGCGGGAGAGACGAGGCCCAGCACATTTACAGAGAGAAGCACATCTCAGTGAGATGGAGTTTGTGTGGGGATGGTCCTGTGACGTCAGGAATTTCGACGGAGAAGATTGAGGGAGAGAGGGCGGAGAGAGAGAGAGAGGGAGGAAAGAGATAGAGGAGCTGTTACAAAGAGGCAGAGATGCAGAGAAGAGGGAAAAGGAGAGGGAGAGAGACAGCGAGGAAGAGAGGAGGGAGAAAAGAGAGAGAGAGGAAGGGTGAGGGAGAACAAGAACAAGGCAGAGAGGAAGAGGACGAGATAATTTTTAAAATCCCCGCGGCTCTGTTCAGTTTCGGACTTCTTGCATTTTTCATTTTTATATAAGATACAGAGTAAAGCTCCCTCTACACTGTCCCGTCAAACACTCCCAGGGCAGGTACAGGGTTAGATACAGAGTAAAGCTCCCTCTACACTGTCCCATCAAACACTCCCAGGGCAGGTACAGGGTTAGATACAGAGTAAAGCTCCCTCTACACTGTCCCATCAAACAGTCCCAGGGCAGGTACAGGGTTAGATACAGAGTAAAGCTCCCTCTACACTGTCCCATCAAACACTCCCAGGGCAGGTACAGGGTTAGATACAGAGTAAAGCTCCCTCTGCACTGTCCCATCAAACACTCCCAGGGCAGGTACAGGGTTAGATACAGAGTAAAGCTCCCTCTACACTGTCCCATCAAACACTCCCAGGGCAGGTACAGGGTTAGATACAGAGTAAAGCTCCCTCTACACTGTCCCATCAAACACTCCCAGGGCAGGTACAGCGTTAGATACAGAGTAAAGCTCCCTCTACACCGTCCCATCAAACACTCCCAGGGCTGGTACAGGGTTAGATACAGAGTAAAGCTCCCTCTACACTGTCCCATCAAACACTCCCAGGGCAGGTACAGGGTTAGATACAGAGTAAAGCTCCCTCTACACTGTCCCATCAAACACTCCCAGGGCAGGTACAGGGTTAGATACAGAGTAAAGCTCCCTCTACACTGTCCCATCAAACACTCCCAGGGCAGGTACAGGGTTAGATACAGAGTAAAGCTCCCTCCACACTGTCCCGTCAAACACTCCCAGGGCAGGTACAGGGTTAGATACAGAGTAAAGCTCCCTCTACACTGTCCCATCAAACACTCCCAGGACAGGTACAGGGCTAGATACAGAGTAAAGCTCCCTCTACACTGTCCCATCAAACACTCCCAGGGCAGGTACAGGGTTAGATACAGAGTAAAGCTCCCTCTGCACTGTCCCATCAAACAGTCCCAGGGCAGGTACAGGGTTAGATACAGAGTAAAGCTCCCTCTACACTGTCCCATCAAACACTCCCAGGGCAGGTACAGGGTTAGATACAGAGTAAAGCTCCCTCTGCACTGTCCCATCAAACACTCCCAGGGCAGGTACAGGGTTAGATACAGAGTAAAGCTCCCTCTACACTGTCCCATCAAACACTCCCAGGGCAGGTACAGGGTTAGATACAGAGTAAAGCTCCCTCTACACTGTCCCATCAAACACTCCCAGGGCAGGTACAGCGTTAGATACAGAGTAAAGCTCCCTCTACACCGTCCCATCAAACACTCCCAGGGCTGGTACAGGGTTAGATACAGAGTAAAGCTCCCTCTACACTGTCCCATCAAACACTCCCAGGGCAGGTACAGGGTTAGATACAGAGTAAAGCTCCCTCTACACTGTCCCATCAAACACTCCCAGGGCAGGTACAGGGTTAGATACAGAGTAAAGCTCCCTCTACACTGTCCCATCAAACACTCCCAGGGCAGGTACAGGGTTAGATACAGAGTAAAGCTCCCTCCACACTGTCCCGTCAAACACTCCCAGGGCAGGTACAGGGTTAGATACAGAGTAAAGCTCCCTCTACACTGTCCCGTCAAACACTCCCAGGGCAGTTACAGGGTTAGATACAGAGTAAAGCTCCCTCTACACTGTCCCATCAAACACTCCCAGGACAGGTACAGGGCTGGATACAGAGTAAAGCTCCCTCTACACTGTCCCATCAAACACTCCCAGGACAGGTACAGGGCTAGATACAGAGTAAAGCTCCCTCTACACTGTCCCATCAAACTCTCACGTGGCCTCGGAGACCATGATCCCGAAGTGAGAACAAGACACGGGTCGGAGGGTGTGATCAAGGCGGTGACTTTTATTTCTGAGCACAGCCCGTTATTCCGAGGTGGGGGCAGGGGCTTGGGTGACCCGCACAATCAAACGGAGCCTCCTCCCAACGCATGAAGGTCTCGTTCAGCGGTGACTTGGAGAACTCGGGCCGGTGGGGAATCCATCGCTGAACCTGTTGCTATTTCTGCTTGCAGCAGTTTTGCTTGTCGTGGCAGTACCGCTCTGCAGACTCTTCGTTTGTGTCGCACGATCCCACGCGGCAGACGTCTCCCACGTTGATGCACCTGTACCTGACAACTGAAGTTAAACTGAAGAGTTAATTTTGTAACCGTCCTGCTCAGGGAGGCCATTTCTGTCGGTGTTCCCATGAGTGTCTTAGGACGCACTGCAACTCCGAGCTCTCTCTTGCGCTCAATTAAAACCCCACACTCCCTTCCACCCCGTTATTTAAGCAATTTTTCCCCTTCAAGAACTTATCCAGTTCCCTTTTGAAGGCCATGATTGAATCTGCCTCCACCACCCCCTCGGGCAGTGCATTCCAGATCCTCACCACTCGCTGGGTAAAAAAGTTTCTCCTCATCTCACCTTTGGTTCTTTTGCCAATCACCTTAAATCTGTGTCCTCTGGTCCTTGACCCTTCCACCAATGGGAACAGTTTCTCTCTATCTACTCTGTCTGGACCCTTCATGATTTTGAACACCTCGATCAAATCTCCTCGCAACCGTCTCTGTTCCAAGGAGAACAACCCCAGCTTCTCCAGTCTGTCCACGGAACTAAAGTCCCTCATCCCTGGAATCATTCTGGTAAATCTCTTCTGCACCCTCTCTGAGACCTTCACATCTTCCCTAAAGTGCGGTGCCCAGAACTGGACACAATACTCCAGTTGTGGCCGAACCAGTGTTTTATAAAGGTTCATCATGACTTCCTTGCTTTTGTGCTCTCTGCCTCTATTTATAAAGCCCAGGATCCCGTCTGCTTTTTTAACCGCTTTCTCATCCTGCCCTGCCACCTTCAACGATTTGTGTACATATACCCCCAGATCTCTCTGTTCCTGTACCCCTTTTAGAATTGTACCCTCTAGTTTATATTGCCTCTCCTCGTTCTTCCCACCCAAATTTATCACCTCGCATTTTTCTGGGTTAAATTCCATCTGCCACGTGTCCGCCCATTCCACCAGCCTGTCTATCTCCTCTTGAAGTCTATCACTATCCTCCTCACTGTTCACTACCCTTCCAAGTTTCACTGTATATCTGACAGTAGAACACCAACCAATTATTAAATACTTACTGACTGATCCTCGGCACTCTTCCCTGTCTTGTTTTGAGGCTTTCTTTATTCTCCGCTCAGTGTTAGTCTGTATTGCCATGGGAGAATTCACATCTCCTCCTTCCCCCTCTGCCCCCTGATTCCCGCACTCCCCAAATTCCTCAGTTCTGTTCGCCCCATCACTTTGTCGGAGGTCCACTCTCTGTCTTTCCCAACTTCTAACGGAGTGAAGTGCAAAGAACACAAGACGGAGTCGGCCCCTCGAGCCTGCTCCGCCATCCAATCAGATCATGGCCGACCTTCGACCTCAGCTCCCCTTTCCCCACCGCCCCGATCCCCGTATCCCTCGATTCCCCCTCGAGTCCGAAAATCCATCCATCTCAGTCTTGAATATTCTCAACGACTGAGCATCCGTGGGGGAGAGAATTCCAAAGATTCACCACCTTCTGAGTGAAGAAATTCCTCCTCATCTCAGTATTGAATGGCCGACCCCTTATCCTGAGACTATGCCTCCTGGTTCTAGTCTCGCGACCCAGGGGGAAACAGCCTCTCAGCATCCACCCTGTCAAACCCCCTCCTAATCTTATATGTTTCAGTGAGATCACCTCTCATTCTTCTAAACTCCAGAGAGTCTCGGCCCATTCTACTCAACCTCTCCTCCGAGGACAACCCTCTCATCCCAGGAATCAATCTGGTTGACTGGTCAATCTTAGTCACCCACGAAACAACCAGGGCATCTGGATGCGATAAATCGACCTTCCCCAGCCTCTGAATTATCTCACGCGATGGATGAAATCGATCGGCAGTTCAGAAAACTCGAAACATTACTGACATGTAGCTTGCACCCGAGGCCGGGCAGCGACGGGCTGAGCCAGCACCAGGACTCCAAGGACCAGGAGCAGAACCTTCTTCATCTTCCACTGAGTTTCTCAGAGTCACTGGAGTACAGAAGCTCGGTGTCCAGATCCAGAGAGCTCACTGCAATTTATACTCACCCACACTCTCAACCAGACGGTGGCACTGCTCCCTCCGGAAACGTCCTGGGAAAAGTGGTGTCACTTTTAGTGCGGCTGTTCATCAGTTGGCAGTTGGACTTATTTGGCCGTTCTCTGCCTTTCAGATCACAAGGTGTTGTGTTCGGGCTTCGCTCCAGGGTTTAATGCGTGAGCTCGGCAAACAGGATGTGCCACATACACAAACAGGACAGTTAACCCATTCATTCCACCACCGATATTGTCTCCACATGAGCTCCAAAGCCAACCCTTCCCTCCTGCTCACTCCCTGGACAATTTAAGGTCCCATGTAGTCAGGTCTCTCTTCCACTGAGCCCCTCTCGAGCAGTGGTGGGGTAAGAGTAGACACTGGGGAAGGGGGAAGAGTGGACATTGGGGAAGAGGGTGAGAGAGGATATTGGGGAAGGGGGAAGAGTGGACATTGGGGAAGGGGGTGAGAGAGGACATTGGGGAAGGGGGAAGAGTGGACATTGGGGAAGGGGGTGAGAGAGGACATTGGGGAAATGGGTGAGAGAGGACATTGGGGAAGGGGTGAGAGAGGACATTGGGGAAGGGGGTGAGAGAGGATATTGGGGAAGGGGGAAGAGTGGACATTGGGGAAGGGGGTGAGAGAGGACATTGGGGAAGGGGGTGAGAGAGGACATTGGGGAAGGGGGTGAGAGAGGACATTGGGGAAGGGGGTGAGAGAGGACATTGAGGAAGGGGGTAAGAGAGGATATTGGGGAAGGGGGTGAGAGAGGACATTGGGGAAGGGGGTGAGAGAGGATATTGGGGAAGGGGGAAGAGTGGACATTGGGGAAGGGGGTGAGAGAGGACATTGGGGAAGGGGGAAGAGTGGACATTGGGGGAGGGGGTGAGAGAGGACATTGGGGAAGGGGGAAGAGTGGACATTGGGGAAGGGGGTGAGAGAGGACATGGGGAAGGGGTGAGAGATGACATTGGGGAAGGGGGTGAGAGAGGACATTGGGGAAGGGGGTGAGAGAGGACATTGGGGAAGGGGGTGAGGGAGGACATTGGGGAAGGGGGTGAGAGAGGACATTGGGGAAGGGGGTGAGAGAGGACATTGGGGAAGGGGGTGAGAGAGGACATTGGGGAAGGGGTGAGAGAGGACATTGGGGAAGGGGGTGAGAGTGGACATTGGGGAAGGGGGTGGGAGAGGACATTGGGGAAGTGGGTGAGAGAGGACATTGGGGAAGGGGGTGAGAGAGGCCATTGGGGAAGGGGGTAAGAAAGGATTGGGGGAACGGGGTGTGAGAGGACATTGGGGAAGGGGGTGATAGAGGACATTGGGGAAGGGGATGAGAGAGGACTTTGGGGAAGGGGGTAAGAGTGGACATTGGGGATGGGGTGAGAGAGGACATTGGGGAATGGGGTGAGAGAGGACATTGAGGAAGGGGGTGAGAGAGGACATTGGGGAAGGGGGTGAGAGAGGACATTGGGGAAGGGGGCGAGAGAGGACATTGGGGAAGTGGGTGAGAGAGGACATTGGGGAAGGGGGTGAGAGAGAGTACATTGGGGAAGATTGTGAGAGAGAGGACATTGGGGAAGGGGGTGAGAGTGGACATTGTGGAAGGGGAGAGAGAGGACATTGGGGATGGGGGTGAGAGAGGACATTGGGGAAGGGGGTGAGAGAGAGGACATTGGGGAAGATTGTGAAGAGAGAGGACATTGGGGAAGGGGGTGAGAGAGGACATTGGGGAATGGGTGAGAGAGGACATTGGGGAAGGCGGGAAGAGAGGACATTGGGGGAGGGGGTGAGAGAGGACATTGGGGAAATGGGTGAGAGAGGACATTGGGGAAGGGGTGAGAGAGGACATTGGGGAAGGGGGTGAGAGAGGACATTGGGGAAGGGGGTGAGAGAGGACTTTGGGGAAGGGGGTGAGAGAGGACATTGGGGGAGGGGGTGAGAGATGACATTGGGGAAGGGGGTGAGAGAGGACATTGGGGAAATGGGTGAGAGAGGACATTGGGGAAGGAGTGAGAGAGGACATTGGGGAAGGGGGTGAGAGAGGACATTGGGGAAATGGGTGAGAGAGGACATTGGGGAAGGGGTGAGAGAGGACATTGGGGAAGGGGGTGAGAGAGGACTTTGGGGAAGGGGGTGAGAGAGGACATTGGGGAAGGGGGTGAGAGAGGACATTGTGGAAGGGGGTGAGAGAGGACATTGGGGGAGGGGGTGAGAGATGACATTGGGGAAGGGGGTGAGAGAGGACATTTGGGAAGGAGGTGAGAGAGGACGTTGGGGAAAGGGGTGAGAGAGGAAATTGGGGGAGATGCTGAGAGCGGAAATTGGTGCAGGGTTGAGAGAGGACATTGGGGAAGGGGGTGAGAGAGGACATTGGGGAAGGAGGTGAGAGAGGACGTTGGGGAAAGGGGTGAGAGAGGACATTGGGGAAGGGGGTGAGAGAGGACATTGCGGAAGGGGTGAGAGAGGACATTGGTGAAGGGGGTGTGAGAGAGGACATTGGGGAAGATTGTGAGAGAGAGGACATTGGGGAAGATTTTGAGAGAGAGGACATTGGGGAAGGGGGTGAGAGAGGACTTTGGGGAAGGGGGGAAGAGAGGACATTGGGGAAGGGGGTGAGAGAGGACATTGGGGAAGGGGGTGAGAGAGGACATTGAGGAAGGGGGGAAGAGAGGACATTGGGGAAGGGGGGAAGAGAGGACATTGGGGAAGGGGTTGAGAGAGGACATTGAGGACGGGGTGAGAGAGGACATTGGTGAAGGGTTGAGAGAGGACATTGGGGAAGGGTTTGAGAGAGGACATTGGGGAAATGGGTGAGAGAGGATTTTGGGGAAGGGGGTGAGAGAGGACATTGGGGAAGGGGGCAGGAGAGGACATTGGGGAAGGGGTTGAGAGAGGACATTGGGGAAGGGGGGAAGAGAGGACATTGGGGAAGGGGTTGAGAGAGGACATTGAGGACGGGGTGAGAGAGGACATTGGGGAAGGGGTGAGAGAGGACATTGGGAAGGGGTTGAGAGAGGACATTGGGGAAATGGGTGAGAGAGGATTTTGGGGAAGGGGGTGAGAGAGGACATTGGGGAAGGGGGGAGGAGAGGACATTGTGGAAGGAGGTGAGAGAGGACGTTGGGGAAAGGGGTGAGAGAGGGAATTGGGGGAGATGCTGAGAGCGGAAATTGCGGGAGGGGTGAGAGAGGACATTGGGGAAGGGGGTGAGAGAGGACATTGGGGAAGGGGGTGAGAGAGGACATTGTGGGAGGTGGTGAGAGAGAACATTGAGGAAGTGGGTGAGAGAGGACATTGGGGAAGGGGGTGAGAGAGGACATTGGGGAAGGGGGCGAGAGAGGACATTGGGGAAGGGGGTGAGAGAGGACATTGGGGAAGGGGGTGAGAGAGAGGACATTGGGGAAGGGGGTGAGAGAGTACATTGGGGATGGGGGTGGGAGAGGGTGAAGAGAGGACATTGGGGATGATTGTGAGAGAGAGGACATTGGGGAAGGGTGTGAGAGAGGACATTGGGGAAGGGAGGAAGAGAGGACATTGGGAAAGGGGTTGAGAGAGGACATTGGGGAAGGGGGTGAGAGAGGACATTGGGGAAGGGGGTGAGAGAGAGGACATTGGGGAAGGGGGTGAGAGAGTACATTGGGGAAGGGGGTGAGAGAGGACATTGTGGAAATGGGTGAGAGGGGACATTGGGGAAGAGGGGAGGAGAGGACATTGGGGAAGCGGTTGAGAGAGGATATTGGGAAGGGGGTGGGAGAGGACATTGGGGAAGGGGTTGAGAGACGACATTGGGGAAGAGGGTGAGAGAGGACATTGGGGACGGGGGTGAGAGAGGACATTGGGGAAGGGGGGAGGAGAGGACATTGGGGAAGCGGTTGAGAGAGGACATTGGGGAAGGGGGTGAGAGAGGACATTGGGGAAGGGGGGAGGAGAGGACATTGGGGAAATGGGTGAGAGAGGACTTTGGGGAAGGGGTGAGAGAGGACTTTGGGGAAGGGGTGAGAGAGGACATTGGGGAAGAGGGTGAGAGAGGACATTGGGGAAGGGGGCGAGAGAGGAAAATGGGGAAGAGGGTGAGAGAGGATATTGGGGAAGGGGGTGGGAGAGGGTGAAGAGAGGACATTGGGGAAGGGTATGAGAGAGAGTACATTGGGGATGATTGTGAGAGAGAGGACATTGGGGAAGGGTGTGAGAGAGGACATTGGGGAAGGGGTGAGAGAGGACATTGGGGAAGGGGGGAAGAGAGGACATTGGGAAAGGGGGGAGGAGAGGACATTGGGGAAGGAGGTGAGAGAGGACGTTGGGGAAAGGGGTGAGAGAGGGAATTGGGGGAGATGCTGAGAGCGGAAATTGCGGGAGGGGTGAGAGAGGACATTGGGGAAGGGGGTGAGAGAGGACATTGGGGAAGGGGGTGAGAGAGGACATTGGGGAAGGGGGTGAGAGAGGACATTGTGGGAGGTGGTGAGAGAGAACATTGAGGAAGTGGGTGAGAGAGGACATTGGGGAACGGGGTGAGAGAGGACATTGGGGAAGGGGGCGAGAGAGGACATTGGGGAAGGGGGTGAGAGAGGACATTGGGGAAGGGGGTGAGAGAGAGGACATTGGGGAAGGGGGTGAGAGAGTACATTGGGGAAGGGGGTGGGAGAGGGTGAAGAGAGGACATTGGGGATGATTGTGAGAGAGAGGACATTGGGGAAGGGTGTGAGAGAGGACATTGGGGAAGGGGGGAAGAGAGGACATTGGGAAAGGGGTTGAGAGAGGACATTGGGGAAGGGGGTGAGAGAGGACATTGGGGAAGGGGGTGAGAGAGAGGACATTGGGGAAGGGGGTGAGAGAGTACATTGGGGAAGGGGGTGAGAGAGGACATTGTGGAAATGGGTGAGAGGGGACATTGGGGAAGAGGGGAGGAGAGGACATTGGGGAAGCGGTTGAGAGAGGATATTGGGAAGGGGGTGGGAGAGGACATTGGGGAAGGGGTTGAGAGACGACATTGGGGAAGAGGGTGAGAGAGGACATTGGGGACGGGGGTGAGAGAGGACATTGGGGAAGGGGGTGAGAGAGAGGATATTGGGGAAGGGAGTGAGAGAGGACAATGGGAAAGGGGGTGAGAGAGGACATTGGGGAAGGGCGTGAGAGAGGACATTGGGGAAGGGGGTGAGAGAAGACATTGTGGAAGGGGGTGAGAGAGGACATTGGGGAAGGGGGTGAGAGAGGACATTGGGGAAGAGGGGAGGAGAGGACATTGGGGAAGGGGGTGAGAGAGGACTTTGGGGAAGGGGGTGAGAGAAGACATTGTGGAAGGGGGTGAGAGAGGACATTGGGGAAGGGGGTGAGAGAGGACATTGGGGAAGAGGGGAGGAGAGGACATTGGGGAAGCGGTTGAGAGAGGACATTGGGGAAGGGGGTGAGAGAGGACATTGGGGAAGGGGGTGAGAGAGAGGACATTGAGGAAGGGGGTGAGAGAGGACATTGGGGAAGAGGGTGAGAGAGGACATTGGGAAAGGGTGAGAGAGGACATTGGGGAAGGGGGTGAGAGAGGACTTTGGGGAAGGGGTTGAGAGAGGACATTGGGGAAGGGGGTGAGAGAGGACATTGGGGAAGGGGGTGAGAGAGGACATTGGGGAAGGGGGTGAGAGAGGACATTGGGGAAGGGGGTGAGAGAGGATATTGGGAAAGGGTGAGAGAGGACATTGGGGAAGGGGGTGAGAGAGGACATTGGGGAAGGGGGTGAGAGAGGACATTGTGGAAATGGGTGAGAGGGGACATTGGGGAAGAGGGGAGGAGAGGACATTGGGGAAGCGGTTGAGAGAGGATATTGGGAAGGGGGTGGGAGAGGACATTGGGGAAGGGGTTGAGAGACGACATTGGGGAAGAGGGTGAGAGAGGACATTGGGGACGGGGGTGAGAGAGGACATTGGGGAAGGGGGGAGGAGAGGACATTGGGGAAGCGGTTGAGAGAGGACATTGGGGAAGGGGGTGAGAGAGGACATTGGGGAAGGGGGGAGGAGAGGACATTGGGGAAATGGGTGAGAGAGGACTTTGGGGAAGGGGTGAGAGAGGACTTTGGGGAAGGGGTGAGAGAGGACATTGGGGAAGAGGGTGAGAGAGGACATTGGGGAAGGGGGCGAGAGAGGAAAATGGGGAAGAGGGTGAGAGAGGATATTGGGGAAGGGGGTGGGAGAGGGTGAAGAGAGGACATTGGGGAAGGGGGTGAGAGAGAGTACATTGGGGATGATTGTGAGAGAGAGGACATTGGGGAAGGGTGTGAGAGAGGACATTGGGGAAGGGGTGAGAGAGGACATTGGGGAAGGGGGGAAGAGAGGACATTGGGAAAGGGGTTGAGAGTGGATATTGGGGAAAGGGGTGAGAGAGGACATTGGGGAAGGGGGTGAGAGAGAGGATATTGGGGAAGGGAGTGAGAGAGGACAATGGGAAAGGGGGTGAGAGAGGACATTGGGGAAGGGCGTGAGAGAGGACATTGGGGAAGGGGGTGAGAGAGGACATTGGGGAACGGGGTGAGAGAGGACATTGGGGAAGGGGGTGAGAGAGGACTTTGGGGAAGGGGGTGAGAGAAGACATTGTGGAAGGGGGTGAGAGAGGACATTGGGGAAGGGGGTGAGAGAGGACATTGGGGAAGGGGGTGAGAGAGAGGACATTGGGGAAGGGGGTGAGAGAGGACATTGGGGAAGAGGGTGAGAGAGGACATTGGGAAAGGGTGAGAGAGGACATTGGGGAAGGGGGTGAGAGAGGACTTTGGGGAAGGGGTTGAGAGAGGACATTGGGGAAGGGGGTGAGAGAGGACATTGGGGAAGGGGGTGAGAGAGGACATTGGGGAAGGGGGTGAGAGAGGACATTGGGGAAGGGGGTGAGAGAGGATATTGGGAAAGGGTGAGAGAGGACATTGGGGAAGGGGGTGAGAGAGGACATTGGGGAAGGGGGTGAGAGAGGTCATTGGGAAAGGGTGAGAGAGGACATTGGGGAAGGGGGTGAGAGAGGTCATTGGGAAAGGGTGAGAGAGGACATTGGGGAAGGGGGTGA
The DNA here is from genome assembly GCF_035084215.1 of Heptranchias perlo. Taxonomy (NCBI): domain Eukaryota; kingdom Metazoa; phylum Chordata; class Chondrichthyes; order Hexanchiformes; family Hexanchidae; genus Heptranchias; species Heptranchias perlo. Next base: position 112,229 of record NW_027139383.1, read on the forward strand.
GAGAGGACATTGGGGAAGGGGTGAGAGAGGATATTGGGGAAGGTGGTGAGAGAGGACATTGGGGAAGTGGCTGAAAGAGGTCTTTGAGGAAGGGGGTGAGAGAAGACATTGAGGAAGGGGGCGAGAGAGGACATTGGGGAAGGGGGTGACAGAGGACATTGGGGAAGGGGGTGAGAGAGGACATTGGGGATGGGGTGAGAGAGGAAATTGTGGAAGGTGGTGCGAGAGAGGACATTGGGGAAGTGGGTGAGAGATGACATTGGGGAAGGGGGTGAGAGAGGAGATTGCGGACGGGTGTGAGAGAGGACATTGGGGAAGAGGGTGAGAGAGGACATTGGGGAAGTGGGTGAGAGAGGACATTGGGGAAGGGGGTGAGAGAGGACATTGGGGAAGAGGGTGAGAGAGGACATTGGGAAAGGGTGAGAGAGGACATTGGGGAAGGGGGTGAGAGAGGACATTGGGGAAGGGGGTGAGAGAGGTCATTGGGAAAGGGTGAGAGAGGACTTTGGGGAAGGGGGTGAGAGAGGTCATTGGGAAAGGGTGAGAGAGGACATTGGGGAAGGGGGTGAGAGAGGACATTGGGGAAGGGGTGAGAGAGGATATTGGGGAAGGGGGTGAGAGAGGACATTGGGGAAGTGGCTGAAAGAGGTCTTTGAGGAAGGGGGTGAGAGAAGACATTGAGGAAGGGGGCGAGAGAGGACATTGGGGAAGGGGGTGACAGAGGACATTGGGGAAGGGGGTGAGAGAGGACATTGGGGATGGGGTGAGAGAGGAAATTGTGGAAGGTGGTGAGAGAGGACATTGAGGAAGTGGGTGAGAGATGACATTGGGGAAGGGGTGAGAGAGGAGATTGCGGACGGGTGTGAGAGAGGACATTGGGGAAGAGGGTGAGAGAGGATATTGGGGAAGGGGGTGGGAGAGGGTGAAGAGAGGACATTGGGGAAGGGGGTGAGAGAGAGTACATTGGGGAAGGGGTGAGAGAGGACATTGGGGAAGTGGGTGAGAGAGGACATTGGGGAATGGGGTGAGAGAGGACATTGGGGAAGGGGGTGAGAGAGGACATTGGGGAAGGGGGTGAGAGAGGTCATTGGGGAAGGGGGTGAGAGAGGTCATTGGGGAAGGGGGTGAGAGAGGACATTGGGGAAGGGTGTGAGAGAGGACATTGGGGAAGGGGTGAGAGAGGACATTGGGGAAGTGGGTGAGAGAGGACATTGGGGAATGGGGTGAGAGAGGACATTGGGGAAGGGGGTGAGAGAGGACATTGGGGAAGGGGGTGAGAGAGGTCATTGGGGAAGGGGGTGAGAGAGGTCATAGGGGAAGGGGGTGAGAGAGGACATTGGGGAAGGGGGTGAGAGAGGACATTGTGGAAGGGGTTGAGAGACGACATTTGGGAAATGGCTGAGAGAGGACATTAGGGAAGGGGGTGAGAGAGGACATTGGGGAAGGGGGTGAGAGAGAGGACATTGGGGAAGGGGGTGAGAGAGGACATTGGGGAAGGGGGTGAGAGAGAGGACATTGGGGAAGGGGGTGAGAGAGGACATTGGGGAAGGGGGGAAGAGAGGACATTGGGAAAGGGGTTGAGAGAGGACATTGGGGAAGGGGGTGAGAGAGGACATTGGGGAAGGGGGTGAGAGAGAGGACATTGGGGAAGGGGGTGAGAGAGGACATTGGGGAAGGGGGTGAGAGAGGACATTGGGGAAGGGGGTGAGAGAGGACTTTGGGGAACGGGGTGAGAGAGGACATTGAGGAAGGGGATGAGAGATGACATTGGGGAAGGGGGAGAGAGAGGACATTGGGGGAAGGGGTGGGAGTTGACAAAGGGGGAAGGGGGCGAGAGATGACATTTGGGAAGGGGGTGAGAGAGAACATTGGGGAAGGGGGTGAGAGAGGACATTGGGGAAGGGGGTGAGAGAGGACATTGGGGAAGGGGTTGAGAGGCGACATTGGGGAAGAGGGTGAGAGAGGACATTGGGGACGGGGGTGAGAGAGGACATTGTGGAAGCGGGTGAGAGAGGATATTGGGGAAGGGGGTGAGAGAGGACATTGGGGAAGGGGGTGAGAGAGGACATTGGGGAAGGGGGGAGGAGAGGACATTGGGGAAATGGGTGAGAGAGGACTTTGGGGAAGGGGTGAGAGAGGACTTTGGGGAAGGGGTGAGAGAGGACATTGGGGAAGAGGGTGAGAGAGGACATTGGGGAAGGGGGCGAGAGAGGACAATGGGGAAGAGGGTGAGAGAGGATATTGGGGAAGGGGGTGGGAGAGGACATTGGGGAAGGGGTGAGAGAGGACATTGGGGAAGGGGGGAAGAGAGGACATTGGGAAAGGGGTTGAGAGAGGACATTGGGGAAAGGGGTGAGAGAGGACATTGGGGAAGGGGGGAAGAGAGGACATTGGGAAAGGGGTTGAGAGAGGACATTGGGGAAAGGGGTGAGAGAGGACATTGGGGAAGGGGGTGAGAGAGAGGATATTGGGGAAGGGGGTGAGAGAGTACATTGGGGAAGGGGGTGAGAGAGGACAATGGGAAAGGGGGTGAGAGAGGACATTGGGGAAGGGGGTGAGAGAGGACATTGGGGAAGGGGGTGAGAGAGGACATTGGGGAACGGGGTGAGAGAGGACATTGGGGAAGGGGGTGAGAGAGGACTTTGGGGAAGGGGGTGAGAGAGGACATTGTGGAAGGGGGTGAGAGAGGACATTGGGGAAGGTGGTGAGAGAGGACATTGGGGAAGAGGGGAGGAGAGGACATTGGGGAAGCGGTTGAGAGAGGACATTGGGGAAGGGGGTGAGAGAGGACATTGGGGAAGGGGGTGAGAGAGGACATTGGGGAAGGGGGTGAGAGAGGACATTGGGAAAGGGTGAGAGAGGACATTGGGAAAGGGGGTGAGAGAGGACTTTGGGGAAGGGGTTGAGAGAGGACATTGGGGAAGGGGGTGAGAGAGGACATTGGGGAAGGGGGTGAGAGAGGACATTGGGGAAGGGAGTGAGAGAGGACATTGGGGAAGGGGGTGAGAGAGGACATTGGGAAAGGGTGAGAGAGGACATTGGGGAAGGGGGTGAGAGAGGACATTGGGGAAGGGGGTGAGAGAGGTCATTGGGAAAGGGTGAGAGAGGACATTGGGGAAGGGGATGAGAGAGGTCATTGGGAAAGGGTGAGAGAGGACATTGGGGAAGGGGGTGAGAGAGGACATTGGGGAAGGGGTGAGAGAGGATATTGGGGAAGGGGGTGAGAGAGGACATTGGGGAAGTGGCTGAAAGAGGTCTTTGAGGAAGGGGGTGAGAGAAGACATTGAGGAAGGGGGCGAGAGAGGACATTGGGGAAGGGGGTGACAGAGGACATTGGGGAAGGGGGTGAGAGAGGACATTGGGGATGGGGTGAGAGAGGAAATTGTGGAAGGTGGTGCGAGAGGACATTGAGGAAGTGGGTGAGAGATGACATTGGGGAAGGGGGTGAGAGAGGAGATTGCGGACGGGTGTGAGAGAGGACATTGGGGAAGAGGGTGAGAGAGGATATTGGGGAAGGGGGTGGGAGAGGGTGAAGAGAGGACATTGGGGAAGGGGGTGAGAGAGAGTACATTGGGGAAGGGGTGAGAGAGGACATTGGGGAAGTGGGTGAGAGAGGACATTGGGGAATGGGGTGAGAGAGGACATTGGGGAAGGGGGTGAGAGAGGACATTGGGGAAGGGGGTGAGAGAGGTCATTGGGGAAGGGGGTGAGAGAGGTCATTGGGGAAGGGGGTGAGAGAGGACATTGGGGAAGGGGGTGAGAGAGGTCATTGGGGAAGGGGGTGAGAGAGGTCATTGGGGAAGGGGGTGAGAGAGGACATTGGGGAAGGGGGTGAGAGAGGACATTGTGGAAGGGGTTGAGAGACGACATTTGGGAAATGGGTGAGAGAGGACATTAGGGAAGGGGGTGAGAGAGGACATTGGGGAAGGGGGTGAGAGAGAGGACATTGGGTAGGGGGTGAGAGAGGACATTGGGGAAGGGGGTGAGAGAGAGGACATTGGGGAAGGGGGTGAGAGAGGACATTGGGGAAGGGGGGAAGAGAGGACATTGGGAAAGGGGTTGAGAGAGGACATTGGGGAAGGGGGTGAGAGAGGACATTGGGGAAGGGGGTGAGAGAGAGGACATTGGGGAAGGGGGTGAGAGAGGACATTGGGGAAGGGGGTGAGAGAGGACATTGGGGAAGGGGGTGAGAGAGGACTTTGGGGAACGGGGTGAGAGAGGACATTGAGGAAGGGGATGAGAGATGACATTGGGGAAGGGGGAGAGAGAGGACATTGGGGGAAGGGGTGGGAGAGGACAAAGGGGGAAGGGGGCGAGAGATGACATTTGGGAAGGGGGTGAGAGAGAACATTGGGGAAGGGGGTGAGAGAGGACATTGGGGAAGGGGGTGAGAGAGGACATTGGGGAAGGGGTTGAGAGACGACATTGGGGAAGAGGGTGAGAGAGGACATTGGGGACGGGGGTGAGAGAGGACATTGGGGAAGGGGGGAGGAGAGGACATTGGGGAAGCGGTTGAGAGAGGACTTTGGGGAAGAGGGTGAGAGAGGACATTGGGGAAGGGGGTGAGAGAGGACATTTGGGAAGGGAGTGAGAGATGACATTTGGGAATGGGGTGAGAGAGGACATTGGGGAAGTGGTGAGAGAGGACATTGGGGGAGGGGGTGAGAGATGACATTTGGGGAAGGGAGTGAGAGATGACATTTGGGAAGGGGGTGAGAGAGGACATTGGGGATTGGGTGAGAGAGGACATTGGGGAAGGGGGTGAGAGAGGACTTTGGGGAAGGGGATGGGAGATGACATTGGGGAAGGGGGAGAGAGATGACATTTGGGAATGGGGTGAGAGATGACATTTGGGAAGGGGGTGAGAGATGACATTTGGGAATGGGGTGAGAGAGGACATTGGGGAAGTGGTGAGAGAGGACATTGGGGGAAGGGGTGAGAGATGACATTTGGGGAAGGGGGTGAGAGATGAAATTTGGGAATGGGGTGAGAGAGGACATTGCGGAAGGGGTGAGAGAGGACATTGGGGGAATGGATGGGAGAGGACATTGAGGAAGGGGGGAGGAGAGGACTTTGGGGAAGGGGTGAGAGAGGACTTTGGGGAAGGGGTGAGAGAGGACAATGGGGAAGGGGGTGAGAGATGACATTTGGGAAGGGGGTGAGAGATGACATTTGGGAATGGGGTGAGAGAGGACATTGGGGAAGTGGTGAGAGAGGACATTGGGGAAGGGGGTGAGAGAGAGGACATTGGGGAAGGGGGTGAGAGAGGACATTGGGGAAGGGGGTGAGAGAGGACATTGGGGAAGGGGGTGAGAGAGGACTTTGGGGAACGGGGTGAGAGAGGACATTGAGGAAGGGGATGAGAGATGACATTGGGGAAGGGGGAGAGAGAGGACATTGGGGGAAGGGGTGGGAGAGGACAAAGGGGGAAGGGGGCGAGAGATGACATTTGGGAAGGGGGTGAGAGAGAACATTGGGGAAGGGGGTGAGAGAGGACATTGGGGAAGGGGGTGAGAGAGGACATTGGGGAAGGGGTTGAGAGACGACATTGGGGAAGAGGGTGAGAGAGGACATTGGGGACGGGGGTGAGAGAGGACATTGGGGAAGGGGGGAGGAGAGGACATTGGGGAAGCGGTTGAGAGAGGACTTTGGGGAAGAGGGTGAGAGAGGACATTGGGGAAGGGGGTGAGAGAGGACATTTGGGAAGGGAGTGAGAGATGACATTTGGGAATGGGGTGAGAGAGGACATTGGGGAAGTGGTGAGAGAGGACATTGGGGGAGGGGGTGAGAGATGACATTTGGGGAAGGGAGTGAGAGATGACATTTGGGAAGGGGGTGAGAGAGGACATTGGGGATTGGGTGAGAGAGGACATTGGGGAAGGGGGTGAGAGAGGACTTTGGGGAAGGGGATGGGAGATGACATTGGGGAAGGGGGAGAGAGATGACATTTGGGAATGGGGTGAGAGATGACATTTGGGAAGGGGGTGAGAGATGACATTTGGGAATGGGGTGAGAGAGGACATTGGGGAAGTGGTGAGAGAGGACATTGGGGGAAGGGGTGAGAGATGACATTTGGGGAAGGGGGTGAGAGATGAAATTTGGGAATGGGGTGAGAGAGGACATTGCGGAAGGGGTGAGAGAGGACATTGGGGGAATGGATGGGAGAGGACATTGAGGAAGGGGGGAGGAGAGGACTTTGGGGAAGGGGTGAGAGAGGACTTTGGGGAAGGGGTGAGAGAGGACAATGGGGAAGGGGGTGAGAGATGACATTTGGGAAGGGGGTGAGAGATGACATTTGGGAATGGGGTGAGAGAGGACATTGGGGAAGTGGTGAGAGAGGACATTGGGGGAGGGGGTGAGAGATGACATTTGGGGAAGGGAGTGAGAGATGACATTTGGGAAGGGGGTGAGAGAGGACATTGGGGATTGGGTGAGAGAGGACATTGGGGGAATGGGTGGGAGAGGACATTGGGGAAGGGGGGAGGAGAGGACATTGGGGATGGAGGTGAGAGAGGACGTTGGGGAAAGGGGTGAGAGTGGAAATTGGGGGAGTTGCTGAGAGCGGAAATTGGGGGAGGGGTGTGACAGGACATTGGGGAAGGGGATGAGAGAGGACATTGGGGAAGGGGGTGAGAGAGGACATTTTGGAAGGGGGCGAGAGAGGACATTGGGGGAGATGCTGAGAGCGGAAATTGGGGGAGGGGTGAGAGAGGACATTGGGGAAGGGGATGAGAGAGCACATTGGGGAAGGGGGTGAGAGAGGACATTGGGGAAGGGGGTGAGAGAGGACATTTGGGAAGGGGGTGAGATAGGACATTGGTGAAGGGGATGAGAGATGACATTGGGGAAGGGGGAGAGAGAGGACATTGGGGAAGGGTGTGAGAGATGACATTTGGGAAGGGGGTGAGAGATGACATTTGGGAAGGGGGTGAGAGATGAAATTTGGGAATGGGGTGAGAGAGGACATTGGGGAAGGGGTGAGAGAGGACATAGGGGGAGGGGGTGAGAGATGACATTGGGGAAGGGGGCGAGAGAGGACATTGGGGAAGAGGGTGAGAGAGGATATTGGGGAAGGGGGTGGGAGAGGGTGAAGAGACGACATTGGGGAAAGGGGTGAGAGAGGACATTGGGGAAGGGTGTGAGAGAGGACATTGGGGAAGGGGTGAGAGAGGACATTGGGGAAGTGGGTGAGAGAGGACATTGGGGAATGGGGTGAGAGAGAGGAAATTGGTGAAGATTGTGAGAGAGAGGACATTGGGGAAGGGGGTGAGAGAGGACATTGGGGAATGGGGTGAGAGAGAGGAAATTGGTGAAGATTGTGAGAGAGAGGACATTGGGGAAGGGGGTGAGAGAGGACATTGGGGAAGGGGGTGAGAGAGGTCATTGGGGAAGGGGGTGAGAGAGGTCATTGGGGAAGGGGGTGAGAGAGTACATTGGGGAAGGGGGTGAGAGAGGACATTGTGGAAGGGGTTGAGAGATGTCATTTGGGAAATGGGTGAGAGTGGACATTGGGGAAGCGGTTGAGAGAGGACATTGGGGAAGGGGGTGAGAGAGGACATTGGGGAAGGGGGTGAGAGAGGACATTGGGGAAGGGGGTGAGAGAGGACATTGGGAAATGGGGTGAGAGAGGACATTGGGAAAGGGTGAGAGAGGACATTGGGGAAGGGGGTGAGAGAGGACTTTGGGGAAGGGGTTGAGAGAGGACATTGGGGAAGGGGGTGAGAGAGGACATTGGGAAATGGGGTGAGAGAGGACATTGGGGAAGGGGTTGAGAGAGGACATTGGGGAAGTGGGTGAGAGAGGACTTTGGGGAAGGGGATGGGAGATGACATTGGGGAAGGGGGAGAGAGATGACATTTGGGAATGGGGTGAGAGATGACATTTGGGAAGGGGGTGAGAGATGACATTTGGGAATGGGGTGAGAGAGGACATTGGGGAAGTGGTGAGAGAGGACATTGGGGGAAGGGGTGAGAGATGACATTTGGGGAAGGGGGTGAGAGATGAAATTTGGGAATGGGGTGAGAGAGGACATTGCGGAAGGGGTGAGAGAGGACATTGGGGGAATGGATGGGAGAGGACATTGAGGAAGGGGGGAGGAGAGGACTTTGGGGAAGGGGTGAGAGAGGACTTTGGGGAAGGGGTGAGAGAGGACAATGGGGAAGGGGGTGAGAGATGACATTTGGGAAGGGGGTGAGAGATGACATTTGGGAATGGGGTGAGAGAGGACATTGGGGAAGTGGTGAGAGAGGACATTGGGGGAGGGGGTGAGAGATGACATTTGGGGAAGGGAGTGAGAGATGACATTTGGGAAGGGGGTGAGAGAGGACATTGGGGATTGGGTGAGAGAGGAATTTGGGGGAATGGGTGGGAGAGGACATTGGGGAAGGGGGGAGGAGAGGACATTGGGGATGGAGGTGAGAGAGGACGTTGGGGAAAGGGGTGAGAGTGGAAATTGGGGGAGTTGCTGAGAGCGGAAATTGGGGGAGGGGTGTGACATGACATTGGGGAAGGGGATGAGAGAGGACATTGGGGAAGGGGGTGAGAGAGGACATTTTGGAAGGGGGTGAGAGAGGACATTGGGGGAGATGCTGAGAGCGGAAATTGGGGGAGGGGTGAGAGAGGACATTGGGGAAGGGGATGAGAGAGGACATTGGGGAAGGGGGTGAGAGAGGACATTGGGGAAGGGGGTGAGAGAGGACATTGGGGAAGGGGGTGAGAGAGGACATTTGGGAAGGGGGTGAGATAGGATATTGGGGAAGGGGATGAGAGATGACATTGGGGAAGGGGGAGACAGAGGACATTGGGGAAGGGTGTGAGAGATGACATTTGGGAAGGGGGTGAGAGATGACATTTGGGAAGGGGGTGAGAGATGAAATTTGGGAATGGGGTGAGAGAGGACATTGGGGAAGGGGTGAGAGAGGACAAAGGGGGAGGGGGTGAGAGATGACATTGGGGAAGGGGGCGAGAGAGGACATTGGGGAAGAGGGTGAGAGAGGATATTGGGGAAGGGGGTGGGAGAGGGTGAAGAGACGACATTGGGGAAAGGGGTGAGAGAGGACATTGGGGAAGGGTGTGAGAGAGGACATTGGGGAAGGGGTGAGAGAGGACATTGGGGAAGTGGGTGAGAGAGGACATTGGGGAATGGGGTGAGAGAGAGGAAATTGGTGAAGATTGTGAGAGAGAGGACATTGGGGAAGGGGGTGAGAGAGGACATTGGGGAAGGGGGTGAGAGAGGTCATTGGGGAAGGGGGTGAGAGAGGTCATTGGGGAAGGGGGTGAGAGAGGACATTGGGGAAGGGGGTGAGAGAGGACATTGTGGAAGGGGTTGAGAGATGACATTTGGGAAATGGGTGAGAGTGGACATTGGGGAAGCGGTTGAGAGAGGACATTGGGGAAGGGGGTGAGAGAGGACATTGGGGAAGGGGGTGAGAGAGGACATTGGGGAAGGGGGTGAGAGAGGACATTGGGAAATGGGGTGAGAGAGGACATTGGGAAAGGGTGAGAGAGGACATTGGGGAAGGGGGTGAGAGAGGACTTTGGGGAAGGGGTTGAGAGAGGACATTGGGGAAGGGGGTGAGAGAGGACATTGGGAAATGGGGTGAGAGAGGACATTGGGGAAGGGGTTGAGAGAGGACATTGGGGAAGGGGGTGAGAGAGGACTTTGGGGAAGGGGATGGGAGATGACATTGGGGAAGGGGGAGAGAGATGACATTTGGGAATGGGGTGAGAGATGACATTTGGGAAGGGGGTGAGAGATGACATTTGGGAATGGGGTGAGAGAGGACATTGGGGAAGTGGTGAGAGAGGACATTGGGGGAAGGGGTGAGAGATGACATTTGGGGAAGGGGGTGAGAGATGAAATTTGGGAATGGGGTGAGAGAGGACATTGCGGAAGGGGTGAGAGAGGACATTGGGGGAATGGATGGGAGAGGACATTGAGGAAGGGGGGAGGAGAGGACATTGGGGATGGAGGTGAGAGAGGACGTTGGGGAAAGGGGTGAGAGTGGAAATTGGGGGAGATGCTGAGAGCGGAAATTGGGGGAGGGGTGAGAGAGGACATTGGGGAAGGGGGTGAGAGAGGACATTGGGCAAGGGGGTGAGAGAGGACATTTTGGAAGGGGGTGAGAGAGGACATTCGGGGAGATGCTGAGAGCGGAAATTGGGGGAGGGGTGAGAGAGCACATTGGGGAACGGGATGAGAGAGGATATTGGGGAAGGGGGTGAGAGAGGACATTGGGGAAGGGGGTGAGAGAGGACATTGAGGAAGGGGGTTGGAGAGGACATTGTAGAAGGGGGTGAGATAGGACATTGGGAAAGGGGATGAGAGATGACATTGGGGAAGGGGGAGAGAGAGGACATTTGGGAAGGGGGTGAGAGATGAAATTTGGGAATGGGGTGAGAGAGGACATAGGGGGAGGGGGTGAGAGATGACATTGGGGAAGGGGGCGAGAGAGGACTTTGGGGAAGAGGGTGAGAGAGGATATTGGGGAAGGGGGTGTGAGAGGGTGAAGAGAGGACATTGGGGAAAGGGGTGAGAGAGGACATTGGGGAAGGGTGTGAGAGAGGACATTGGGGAAGGGGTGAGAGAGGACATTGGGGAAGTGGGTGAGAGAGGACATTGGGGAATGGGGTGAGAGAGAGGAAATTGGTGAAGATTGTGAGAGAGAGGACATTGGGGAAGGGGGTGAGAGAGGACATTGGGGAAGGGGGTGAGAGAGGTCATTGGGGAAGGGGGTGAGAGAGGTCATTGGGGAAGGTGGTGAGAGAGGACATGGGGGAAGGGGGTGAGAGAGGACATTGTGGAAGGGGTTGAGAGACGACATTTGGGAAATGGGTGAGAGAGGACATTGGGGAAGGGGGTGAGAGATGAAATTTGGGAATGGGGTGAGAGAGGACATAGGGGGAGGGGGTGAGAGATGACATTGGGGAAGGGGGCGAGAGAGGACATTGGGGAAGAGGGTGAGAGAGGATATTGGGGAAGGGGGTGTGAGAGGGTGAAGAGATGACATTGGGGAAGGGGGCGAGAGAGGACATTTGGGAAGAGGGTGAGAGAGGATATTGGGGAAGGGGGTGTGAGAGGGTGAAGAGAGGACATTGGGGAAAGGGGTGAGAGAGGACATTGGGGATGGGTGTGAGAGAGGACATTGGGGAAGGGGTGAGAGAGGACATTGGGGAAGTGGGTGAGAGAGGACATTGGGGAATGGGGTGAGAGAGAGGAAATTGGTGAAGATTGAGAGAGAGAGGACATTGGGGAAGGGGGTGAGAGAGGACATTGGGGAAGGGGGTGAGAGAGGTCATTGGGGAAGGGGGTGAGAGAGGTCATTGGGGAAGGGGGTGAGAGAGGACATTGGGGAAGGGGGTGAGAGAGGACATTGTGGAAGGGGTTGAGAGACGACATTTGGGAAATGGGTGAGAGAGGAAATTGGGGAAGGGGGGAAGAGAGGACATTGGGGAAGCGGTTGAGAGAGGACATTGGGGAAGGGGGTGAGAGAGGACATTGGGGAAGGGGGTGAGAGAGGTCATTGGGGAAGGGGGTGAGAGAGGTCATTGGGGAAGGGGGTGAGAGAGGACATTGGGGAAGGGGGTGAGAGAGGACTTTGGGGAAGGGGTTGAGAGAGGACATTGGGGAAATGGGTGAGAGAGGACTTTGGGGAAGGTGTGAGAGAGGACATTGGGGAAGGGGGTGAGAGAGGACATTGGGGAAGGGGGTGAGAGAGGACATTGGGGGAAGGGGTGGGAGAGGACATTGGGGGAGGGGGTGAGAGAGGACATTTGGGAAGGGGGAGAGAGAGGACATTGGGGGAAGGGGTGGGAGAGGACATTGGGGGAGGGGGTGAGAGAGGACATTGGGGAAGTGGTGAGAGATGACATTTGGGAATGGGGTGAGAGATGACATTTGGGAATGGGGTGAGAGATGACATTTGGGAATGGGGTGAGAGATGACATTTGGGAATGGGGTGAGAGAGGACATTGGGGAAGGGGGTGAGAGAGGTCATTGGGGAAGTGGTGAGAGCGGACATTGGGGGAGGGGGTGAGAGATGACATTGGGGGAGGGGGTGAGAGATGACATTGGGGAAGTGGTGAGAGCGGACATTGGGGAAGTGGTGAGAGATGACATTTGGGAATGGGGTGAGAGATGACATTTGGGAATGGGGTGAGAGATGACATTGGGGAAGAGGGTGAGAGAGGACATTGGGGAGTGGTGAGAGCGGACATTGGGGGAGGGGGTGAGAGATGACATTGGGGAATGGGGTGAGAGAGGACATTGGGGACGTGGTGAGAGCGGACATTGGGGGAGGGGGTGAGAGATGACATCTGGGAAGTGGTGAGAGAGGACATTGGGGAAGGGGTGAGAGAGGACATTGGGGAAGGGGTGAGAGAGGACATTGAGGATGGGGTGAGAGAGGACATTGAGGATGGGGTGAGAAAGGACATTGGGGAAGGGGTGAGAGAGGACATTGGGGAAGTGGTGAGAGCGGACATTGGGGGAGGGGGTGAGAGATGAAATTTGGGAATGGGGTGAGAGAGGACATTGGGGGAATGGGTGGGAGAGGACATTGGGGAAGGGGGGAGGAGAGGACATTGGGGAAGGGGGTGAGAGAGGACGTTGGGGAAAGGGGTGAGAGTGGAAATTGGGGGAGATGCTGAGAGCGGAAATTGGGGGAGGGGTGAGAGAGGACATTGGGGAAGGGGGTGAGAGAGGACATTGGGGAAGGGGGTGAGAGAGGACATTGGGGAAGGGGGTGAGATAGGACATTGGGGGAGATGCTGAGAGCGGAAATTGGGGGAGGGGTGAGAGAGCACTTTGGGGAAGGGGTGAGAGAGGACATTGGGGGAATGGGTGGGAGAGGACATTGGGGAAGGGGGGAGGAGAGGACATTGGGGACGGAGGTGAGAGAGGACGTTGGGGAAAGGGGTGAGAGTGGAAATTGGGGGAGATGCTGAGAGCGGAAATTGGGGGAGGGGTGAGAGAGGACATTGGGGAAGGGGATGAGAGAGGATATTGGGGAAGGGGGTGAGAGAGGACATTGGGGAAGGGGGTGAGAGAGGACATTTTGGAAGGGGGTGAGAGAGGACATTGGGGGAGATGCAGAGAGCGGAAATTGGGGGAGGGGTGAGAGAGCACATTGGGGAAGGGGATGAGAGATGACATTTGGGAATGGGGTGAGAGATGACATTGGGGAAGGGGGTGAGAGAGGACATTGGGGAGTGGTGAGAGCGGACATTGGGGGAGGGGGTGAGAGATGACATTGGGGAATGGGGTGAGAGAGGACATTGGGGAAGTGGTGAGAGCGGACATTGGGGAAGGGGGTGAGAGAGGACATTTTGGAAGGGGGTGAGAGAGGACATTGGGGGAGATGCTGAGAGCGGAAATTGGGGGAGGGGTGAGAGAGCACATTGGGGAAGGGGATGAGAGAGGATATTGGGGAAGGGGGTGAGAGAGGACATTGGGGAAGGGGGTGAGAGAGGACATTGGGGAAGGGGGTGAGATAGGACATTGGGGAAGGGGATGAGAGATGACATTGGGGAAGGGGGAGAGAGAGGACATTGGGGAAGGGTGTGAGAGATGACATTTGGGAAGGGGGTGAGAGATGACATTTGGGAAGGGGGTGAGAGATGAAATTTGGGAATGGGGTGAGAGAGGACATTGGGGAAGGGGTGAGAGAGGACATAGGGGGAGGGGGTGAGAGATGACATTGGGGAAGGGGGCGAGAGAGGACATTGGGGAAGAGGGTGAGAGAGGATATTGGGGAAGGGGGTGTGAGAGGGTGAAGAGAGGACATTGGGGAAAGGGGTGAGAGAGGACATTGGGGAAGGGTGTGAGAGAGGACATTGGGGAATGGGGTGAGAGAGAGGAAATTGGTGAAGATTGTGAGAGAGAGGACATTGGGGAAGGGGGTGAGAGAGGACATTGGGGAGGGGGGTGAGAGAGGTCATTGGGGAAGGGGGTGAGAGAGGACATTGGGGGAGGGGGTGAGAGATGACATTGGGGAAGGGGGTGAGAGATGACATTTGGGAATGGGGTGAGAGAGGACATTGGGGAAGGGTTGAGAGAGGACATAGGGGGAGGGGGTGAGAGATGACATTGGGGAAGGGGGCGAGAGAGGACATTGGGGAAGAGGGTGAGAGAGGATATTGGGGAAGGGGGTGTGAGAGGGTGAAGAGAGGACATTGGGGAAAGGGGTGAGAGAGGACATTGGGGAAGGGTGTGAGAGAGGACATTGGGGAATGGGGTGAGAGAGAGGAAATTGGTGAAGATTGTGAGAGAGAGGACATTGGGGAAGGGGGTGAGAGAGGACATTGGGGAAGGGGGTGAGAGAGGTCATTGGGGAAGGGGGTGAGAGAGGACATTGGGGGAGGGGGTGAGAGATGACATTTGGGGAAGGGGGTGAGAGATGACATTGGGGAAGGGGGTGAGAGATGACATTTGGGAATGGGGTGAGAGAGGACATTGGGGAAGTGGTGAGAGAGGACATTGGGGGAGGGGGTGAGAGATGACATTTGGGGAAGGGGGTGAGAGATGACATTGGGGAAGGGGGTGAGAGATGACATTTGGGAATGGGGTGAGAGAGGACATTGGGGAAGGGTTGAGAGAGGACATAGGGGGAGGGGGTGAGAGATGACATTGGGGAAGGGGGCGAGAGAGGACATTGGGGAAGAGGGTGAGAGAGGATATTGGGGAAGGGGGTGTGAGAGGGTGAAGAGAGGACATTGGGGAAAGGGGTGAGAGAGGACATTGGGGAAGGGTGTGAGAGAGGACATTGGGGAATGGGGTGAGAGAGAGGAAATTGGTGAAGATTGTGAGAGAGAGGACATTGGGGAAGGGGGTGAGAGAGGACATTGGGGAAGGGGGTGAGAGAGGTCATTGGGGAAGGGGGTGAGAGAGGACATTGGGGGAGGGGGTGAGAGATGACATTTGGGGAAGGGGGTGAGAGATGACATTGGGGAAGGGGGTGAGAGATGACATTTGGGAATGGGGTGAGAGAGGACATTGGGGAAGTGGTGAGAGAGGACATTGGGGGAGGGGGTGAGAGATGACATTTGGGGAAGGGGGTGAGAGATGACATTGGGGAAGGGGGTGAGAGATGACATTTGGGAATGGGGTGAGAGAGGACATTGGGGAAGTGGTGAGAGAGGACATTGGGGGAGGGGGTGAGAGATGACATTTGGGGAAGGGGGTGAGAGATGACATTGGGGGAAGGGGGTGAGAGGACATTGGGGGAGGGGGTGAGATAGGACATTGGGGAAGGGGGTGAGAGAGGACATTTGGGAAGGGGGTGAGAGAGGACATTGGGGAAGGGGGTGAGAGAGGACATTGTGGAAGGGGGTGAGATAGGACATTGGGGAAGGGGATGAGAGATGACATTGGGGAAGGGGGAGAGAGAGGACATTTGGGAAGGGGGTGAGAGATGAAATTTGGGAATGGGGTGAGAGAGGACATAGGGGGAGGGGGTGAGAGATGACTTTGGGGAAGGGGGCGAGAGAGGACATTGGGGAAGAGGGTGAGAGAGGACATAGGGGGAGGGGGTGAGAGATGACTTTGGGGAAGGGGGTGAGAGAGGACATTGGGGGAAGGGGGTGAGAGAGGACATTGGGGGAGGGGATGAGAGAGGACATTGGGGAAGGGGGAGAGAGAGGACATTGGGGGAAGGGGTGGGAGATGACATTGGGGGAGGGGGTGAGAGAGGACATTGGGGAAGTGGTGAGAGATGACATTTGGGAATGGGGTGAGAGATGACATTTGGGAATGGGGTGAGAGATGACATTTGGGAATGGGGTGAGAGAGGACATTGGGGAAGTGGGTGAGAGAGGACATTGGGGAATGGGGTGAGAGAGAGGAAATTGGTGAAGATTGTGAGAGAGAGGACATTGGGGAAGGGGGTGAGAGAGGACATTGGGGAAGGGGGTGAGAGAGGTCATTGGGGAAGGGGGTGAGAGAGGTCATTGGGGAAGGTGGTGAGAGAGGACATGGGGGAAGGGGGTGAGAGAGGACATTGTGGAAGGGGTTGAGAGACGACATTTGGGAAATGGGTGAGAGAGGACATTGGGGAAGGGGGGAAGAGAGGACATTGGGGAAGCGGTTGAGAGAGGACATTGGGGAAGGGGGTGAGAGAGGACATTGGGGAAGCGGTTGAGAGAGGACATTGGGGAAGGGGGTGAGAGAGGACATTGGGGAAGGGGGTGAGAGAGGACTTTGGGGAAGGGGTTGAGAGAGGACATTGGGGAAATGGGTGAGAGAGGACTTTGGGGAAGGGGGTGAGAGAGGACATTGGGGAAGGGGGTGAGAGAGGACATTTGGGGAAGGGGTGGGAGAGGACATTGGGGGAGGGGGTGAGAGAGGACATTTGGAAAGGGGGAGAGAGAGGACATTGGGGGAAGGGGTGGGAGAGGACATTGGGGGAGGGGGTGAGAGAGGACATTGGGGAAGTGGTGAGAGATGACATTTGGGAATGGGGTGAGAGATGACATTTGGGAATGGGGTGAGAGATGACATTTGGGAATGGGGTGAGAGAGGACATTGGGGAAGGGGGTTAGAGAGGTCATTGGGGAAGTGGTGAGAGCGGACATTGGGGGAGGGGGTGAGAGATGACATTGGGGGAGGGGGTGAGAGAGGACATTGGGGAAGTGGTGAGAGATGACATTTGGGAATGGGGTGAGAGATGACATTTGGGAATGGGGTGAGAGATGACATTGGGGAAGGGGGTGAGAGAGGACATTGGGGAAGTGGTGAGAGCGGACATTGGGGGAGGGGGTGAGAGATGACATTGGGGAATGGGGTGAGAGAGGACATTGGGGGAGGGGGTGAGAGATGACATTTGGGAAGTGGTGAGAGAGGACATTGGGGAAGGGGTGAGAGAGGACATTGGGGAACGGGTGAGAGAGGACATTGAGGATGGGGTGAGAGAGGACATTGAGGATGGGGTGAGAGAGGACATTGGGGAAGGGGTGAGAGAGGACATTGGGGAAGTGGTGAGAGCGGACATTGGGGGAGGGGGTGAGAGATGAAATTTGGGAATGGGGTGAGAGAGGACATTGGGGGAATGGGTGGGAGAGGACATTGGGGAAGGGGGGAGTAGAGGACATTGGGGAAGGGGGTGAGAGAGAACGTTGGGGAAAGGGGTGAGAGTGGAAATTGGGGGAGATGCTGAGAGCGGAAATTGGGGGAGGGGTGAGAGAGGACATTGGGGAAGGGGGTGAGAGAGGACATTGGGGAAGGGGGTGAGAGAGGACATTGGGGAAGGGGGTGAGAGAGGACATTGGGGGAGATGCTGAGAGCGGAAATTGGGGGAGGGGTGAGAGAGCACTTTGGGGAAGTGGGTGAGAGAGGATATTGGGGAAGGGGGTGAGAGAGGACATTGGGGAAGGGGGTGAGAGAGGACATTGGGGAAGGGGTGAGAGAGGACATTGGGGGAATGGGTGGGAGAGGACATTGGGGAAGGGGGGAGGAGAGGACATTGGGGATGGAGGTGAGAGAGGACGTTGGGGAAAGGGGTGAGAGTGGAAATTGGGGGAGATGCTGAGAGCGGAAATTGGGGGAGGGGTGAGAGAGGACATTGGGGAAGGGGATGAGAGAGGATATTGGGGAAGGGGGTGAGAGAGGACATTGGGGAAGGGGGTGAGAGAGGACATTGGGGAAGGGGGTGAGATAGGACATTGGGGAAGGGGATGAGAGATGACATTGGGGAAGGGGGAGAGAGAGGACATTGGGGAAGGGTGTGAGAGATGACATTTGGGAAGGGGGTGAGAGATGACATTTGGGAAGGGGATGAGAGATGAAATTTGGGAATGGGGTGAGAGAGGACATTGGGGAAGGGGTGAGAGAGGACATAGGGGGAGGGGGTGAGAGATGACATTGGGGAAGGGGGCGAGAGAGGACATTGGGGAAGAGGGTGAGAGAGGATATTGGGGAAGGGGGTGTGAGAGGGTGAAGAGAGGACATTGGGGAAAGGGGTGAGAGAGGACATTGGGGAAGGGTGTGAGAGAGGACATTGGGGAATGGGGTGAGAGAGAGGAAATTGGTGAAGATTGTGAGAGAGAGGACATTGGGGAAGGGTGTGAGAGAGGACATTGGGGAAGGGGGTGAGAGAGGTCATTGGGGAAGGGGGTGAGAGAGGACATTGGGGGAGGGGGTGAGAGATGACATTTGGGGAAGGGGGTGAGAGATGACATTGGGGAAGGGGGTGAGAGATGACATTTGGGAATGGGGTGAGAGAGGACATTGGGGAAGTGGTGAGAGAGGACATTGGGGGAGGGGGTGAGAGATGACATTTGGGGAAGGGGGTGAGAGATGACATTCGGGAAGGGGGTGAGAGATGACATTTGGGAATGGGGTGAGAGAGGACATTGGGGAAGTGGTGAGAGAGGACATTGGGGGAGGGGGTGAGAGATGACATTTGGGGAAGGGGGTGAGAGATGACATTGGGGGAAGGGGGTGAGAGGACATTGGGGGAGGGGGTGAGATAGGACATTGGGGAAGTGGGTGAGAGAGGACATTGGGGAAGGGGGTGAGAGATGACATTGGGGAAGGGGGAGAGAGAGGACATTTGGGAAGGGGGTGAGAGATGAAATTTGGGAATGGGGTGAGAGAGGACATAGGGGGAGGGGGTGAGAGAGGACATTGGGGAAGGGGGCGGGAGAGGACATTGGGGAAGAGGGTGAGAGAGGATATTGGGGAAGGGGGTGTGAGAGGGTGAAGAGAGGACATTGGGGAAAGGGGTGAGAGAGGACATTGGGGAAGGGTGTGAGAGAGGACATTGGGGAAGGGGTGAGAGAGGACATTGGGGAAGTGGGTGAGAGAGGACATTGGGGAATGGGGTGAGAGAGAGGAAATTGGTGAAGATTGTGAGAGAGAGGACATTGGGGAAGGGGGTGAGAGAGGACATTGGGGAAGGGGGTGAGAGAGGTCATTGGGGATGGGGGTGAGAGAGGTCATTGGGGAAGGTGGTGAGAGAGGACATGGGGGAAGGGGGTGAGAGAGGACATTGTGGAAGGGGTTGAGAGACGACATTTGGGAAATGGGTGAGAGAGGACATTGGGGAAGGGGGAAGAGAGGACATTGGGGAAGCGGTTGAGAGAGGACATTGGGGAAGGGGGTGAGACAGGACATTGGGGAAGGGGGTGAGGGAGGACATTGGGGAAGTGGTTGAGAGAGGACATTAGGGAAGGGGTGAGAGAGGACATTGGGGAAGGTGGTGAGAGAGGACATTAGGGAAGGGGTGACAGAGGACATTGGGAAAGGGGGTGAGAGAAGACATTGGGGAAGGGGGTGAGAGAGGACATTGGGGACGGGGGTGAGGCAGGACATTGGGGAAGGTGGTGAGAGAGGACATTGGGGAATGGGGTGAGAGAGGACATTGGGGAAGGGGGTGAGAGAGGACATTGGGGAAGGGGGTGAGAGAGGACATTGGGGAAAGGGGTGAGGGAGGACATTGAGGAACGGGGTGAGAGAGGACATTGGGGAAGGGGGTGAGAAAGGACATTGGGGAAGGGGGTGAGAAAGGACATTGAGGAAGGGGGTGAGAGAGGATATTGGGGAAGGGGTGAGAGAGTACATTGGGGAAGTGGGTGATAGAGGACATTGGGGAAGGGGGTGAGAGAGGATATTGGGGAAGGGGGAAGAGTGGACATTGGGGAAAGGGGTGAGAGAGGACATTGGGGAAGGGGTTGAGAGAGGACATTGGGGAAGGGGGAAGAGTGGACATTGGGGAAAGGGGTGAGAGAGGACATTGGGGAAGGGGGTGAGAGAGGACATTGGGGAAGTGGGTGATAGAGGACATTGGGGAAGGGGGTGAGAGAGGTTATTGGGGAAGGGGGAAGAGTGGACATTGGGGAAAGGGGTGAGAGAGGACATTGGGGAAGGGGTTGAGAGAGGACATTGGGGAAGGGGGAAGAGTGGACATTGGGGAAAGGGGTGAGAGAGGACATTGGGGAAGGGGGTGAGAGAGGACATTGGGGAAGGGGGAAGAGTGGACATTGGGGAAAGGGGTGAGAGAGGACATTGGGGAAGGGGGAAGAGTGGAAATTGGGGAAGAGGGTGAGAGAGGATATTGGGGAAGGGGGTGTGAGAGGGTGAAGAGAGGACATTGGGGAAAGGGGTGAGAGAGGACATTGGGGAAGGGTGTGAGAGAGGACATTGGGGAAGAGGGTGTGAGAGGGTGAAGAGAGGACATTGGGGAAAGGGGTGAGAGAGGACATTGGGGAAGGGTGTGAGAGAGGACATTGGGGAAGAGGGTGAGAGAGGATATTGGGGAAGGGGGTGTGAGAGGGTGAAGAGAGGACATTGGGGAAGGGGGCGAGAGAGGACATTGGGGAAGAGGGTGAGAGAGGATATTGGGGAAGGGGGTGTGAGAGGGTGAAGAGAGGACATTGGGGAAAGGGGTGAGAGAGGACATTGGGGAAGGGTGTGAGAGAGGACATTGGGGAATGGGGTGAGAGAGAGGAAATTGGTGAAGATTGTGAGAGAGAGGACATTGGGGAAGGGTGTGAGAGAGGACATTGGGGAAGGGGGTGAGAGAGGTCATTGGGGAAGGGGGTGAGAGAGGACATTGGGGGAGGGGGTGAGAGATGACATTTGGGGAAGGGGGTGAGAGATGACATTGGGGAAGGGGGTGAGAGATGACATTGGGGAAGGGGGTGAGAGATGACATTTGGGAATGGGGTGAGAGAGGACATTGGGGAAGTGGTGAGAGAGGACATTGGGGGAGGGGGTGAGAGATGACATTTGGGGAAGGGGGTGAGAGATGACATTCGGGAAGGGGGTGAGAGATGACATTTGGGAATGGGGTGAGAGAGGACATTGGGGAAGTGGTGAGAGAGGACATTGGGGGAGGGGGTGAGAGATGACATTTGGGGAAGGGGGTGAGAGATGACATTGGGGGAAGGGGGTGAGAGGACATTGGGGGAGGGGGTGAGATAGGACATTGGGGAAGGGGGTGAGAGAGGACATTGGGGAAGGGGGTGAGAGATGACATTGGGGAAGGGGGAGAGAGAGGACATTTGGGAAGGGGGTGAGAGATGAAATTTGGGAATGGGGTGAGAGAGGACATAGGGGGAGGGGGTGAGAGATGACATTGGGGAAGGGGGCGAGAGAGGACATTGGGGAAGAGGGTGAGAGAGGATATTGGGGAAGGGGGTGTGAGAGGGTGAAGAGAGGCCATTGGGGAAAGGGGTGAGAGAGGACATTGGGGAAGGGTGTGAGAGAGGACATTGGGGAAGGGGTGAGAGAGGACATTGGGGAAGTGGGTGAGAGAGGACATTGGGGAATGGGGTGAGAGAGAGGAAATTGGTGAAGATTGTGAGAGAGAGGACATTGGGGAAGGGGGTGAGAGAGGACATTGGGGAAGGGGGTGAGAGAGGTCATTGGGGATGGGGGTGAGAGAGGTCATTGGGGAAGGTGGTGAGAGAGGACATGGGGGAAGGGGGTGAGAGAGGACATTGTGGAAGGGGTTGAGAGACGACATTTGGGAAATGGGTGAGAGAGGACATTGGGGAAGGGGGAAGAGAGGACATTGGGGAAGCGGTTGAGAGAGGACATAGGGGGAGGGGGTGAGACAGGACATTGGGGAAGGGGGTGAGGGAGGACATTGGGGAAGTGGTTGAGAGAGGACATTAGGGAAGGGGTGAGAGAGGACATTGGGGAAGGTGGTGAGAGAGGACATTAGGGAAGGGGTGACAGAGGACATTGGGAAAGGGGGTGAGAGAAGACATTGGGGAAGGGGGTGAGAGAGGACATTGGGGACGGGGGTGAGGCAGGACATTGGGGAAGGTGGTGAGAGAGGACATTGGGGAATGGGGTGAGAGAGGACATTGGGGAAGGGGGTGAGAGAGGACATTGGGGAAGGGGGTGAGAGAGGACATTTGGGAAAGGGGTGAGGGAGGACATTGAGGAAGGGGGTGAGAGAGGACATTGGGGAAGGGGGTGAGAAAGGACATTGGGGAAGGGGGTGAGAAAGGACATTGAGGAAGGGGGTGAGAGAGGATATTGGGGAAGGGGTGAGAGAGTACATTGGGGAAGTGGGTGATAGAGGACATTGGGGAAGGGGGTGAGAGAGGATATTGGGGAAGGGGGAAGAGTGGACATTGGGGAAAGGGGTGAGAGAGGACATTGGGGAAGGGGTTGAGAGAGGACATTGGGGAAGGGGGAAGAGTGGACATTGGGGAAAGGGGTGAGAGAGGACATTGGGGAAGGGGGTGAGAGAGGACATTGGGGAAGTGGGTGATAGAGGACATTGGGGAAGGGGGTGAGAGAGGTTATTGGGGAAGGGGGAAGAGTGGACATTGGGGAAAGGGGTGAGAGAGGACATTGGGGAAGGGGGAAGAGTGGAAATTGGGGAAGGGGGTGAGAGAGGACATTGGGGAAGGGGGTGAGAGAGGACATTGGGGAAGGGGGTGAGAGAGGACATTAGGGATGGGGTGAAAGAGGACATTGGGGAAGGGGGTGAGAGAATTCACTGTGATATTCCGGATATCGATGGAATTGTGATGGTTCACTGCAGTTCTTTGCTGCAGTTAAAATGCCAGAACCAGATTAATGGGAATTCACCGATTAATACAGAAATTCAGCACGTCCTCGGGAGGGGAATGGGCCCAGGTACGTTCATACTGAACAATATGTGGGAAGGAATGGGAGAAGGGGGAAGGGAGAAAGCGCAAAGATACCCTCGCCCCCCGACAGACGCACAGGGATACAGACACACAGGAATTCGGCTCAATTTGATTCTGGTCCTTTCACTGCAGCAAACACCCGCTGTAAACCCTCAAAATTACTTATCACGATATCATCCTGGGAGTGTTTGATGGGACAGTGTAGAGGGAGCTTTACTTTGTATCTACCCCTGTACCTGCCCTGGGAGTGTTTGATGGGACGGTGTACAGGGAGCTTTACTCTGTATCTAACCCTGTACCTGCCCTGGGTGTGTTTGATGGGACGGTGTAGAGGGAGCTTTACTCTGTATCTAACCCTGTACCTGCCCTGGGAGTGTTTGACGGGACGGTGTAGAGGGAGCTTTACTCTGTATCTAACCCTGTACCTGACCTGGGAGTGTTTGATGGGACAGTGTAGAGGGAGCTTTACTCTGTATCTAACCCTGTACCTGCCCTGGGAGTGTTTGATGGGACAGTGTAGAGGGAGCTTTACTCTGTATCTAACCCTGTACCTGCCCTGGGAGTGTTTGACGGGACAGTGTAGAGGGAGCGAAACACCAGAGAGAGAGTGCTTTCTTGTAACTGGAAAATTCCTCCCTGCATTGTTCGCTCTCCTCTTTCCATCTGTCTGTCTGGTTCTCTCTCTCTCTTACTTTCTCTCTGTGTCTTTCGAGCTCTGGATCTCACTTTCACTCTCAATCTCTCATGTTATTCTCCCTCTGTCTCTCTGCATCACTGTGCGTCTCTCGCACGCTCTGTCTCTCCCTCTCTCTCTGCTTCTTCCCACCTGCCCGGCAGCCCCCTCCTCTGCGCCGTCCGACGCGGGGTTGGAAGGGGACGACGCGCGTCCACATCCTGCCGCCTCCGTGTCTCGTTTTAAGCTGTTTCTTTCCCCTTTGCTTATGTCGGGGGAACGCTGCACAAAGCAGGTGGAGATGACCGGACAAGGCGAGAGGACGAGTCAGAAATACATGTTATGGGCAAGTAACTCACCCTCCGTCTCGTCTAGCCGGAATGGCAGACACCGTCTCGAATCTGGACTGTCAGTCGAGATACACGGAACCGCACCGCACAGACAGAGGCCATTCAGCCCAACGTGCCTGTGCTGGCTCTGTGAAAGAGCAATCCATTTTGCCCCACTTTCCCTGCAGCCCTGCAAATATCCCCCCCGACAAATATTGACCCAATTCCCCTTTTGAAAGTTATCATTGAATCTGCTTCCACCGCCCTTTCAGGCAGTGAATTCCAGATCATCGCATCGCGCTGCGTCAAAAAAATGTCTCCTCGTCTCTCCCCCCGCTCTGGCTCTTTCCCCGATTATCTTCAATCTGCGTCCAGTGGTCACCGACCCCCTCCTGCCCACTGGGAAATAGTTTCTCCTTATCTGCTCGATCTTAATTTCGAACACCTCAATGAAATCTCCCCTTAACCCTCTCGGATAGAAGCCCATGGAATCGAGGGAAAAGTCCGGACTTGGTGAGGAAGTTGGCTGAGCGAAAGGCGACAGAGAGTAGGGATAATGGGAAGGTACTCACATTGGCAGGATGTGACTAGTGGAGTCCTGCAGGGATCTGTCTCAGGGCCTCAATTATTCACAATATTTATTAACGACTGAGATGAAGGCACAGAAAGTCTCATATCGAAGTTTGCCGATGACACAAAGATTGGTGGCATTGGAAGCAGTGAAGATGAAAACATAAAATTACAAAGTGATATTGATAGATTAGGTGAATGGGCAAAACTGTGGCAAATGGAATTCAATGCAGACAAATGTACTCGTCAGCCTCGCACATTCGAGCTGTGCAGTGCCCTCCACGCGAATCACATCCAAATATCGAACCTGAAATCAGTAAAGGAAGAGGTCGTTCGTCCATCGTTCTGTGCGGGGAAAGTGGGGAGACCACCAGGGACGGACCGAGCCGAGTCTCTCAGTGTTAGTCAGGTGGGACGGGGGGTGCGGAGGAGGCGGGCGTGGGGAGTATTTACACAGAAGTACATAGAATTTACAGCACAGAAACAGGCCATTCGGCCCCACTGGTCTATCCCAGTGTTTACGCTCCACACGAGCCTCCTCCCTCCCTACTCCATCTCACCCTCTCACCATCTCCTTCTATTCCTCTCTCCCTCATGTGTTTATCCAGCTTCCCCTTAAATCCATCCACACTATTCACCTCAACTACTCCTTGTGCGAGCGAGTTCCACATTCTCACCACTCTCTGGGGAAAGAAGTTTCTCCTGAATTCCCGATTGGATTTATTAGTGACTATCTTATATTTATGGCCCCGAGTTCTGGTCTCCCCCACAAGTGTAAACATCTTCTCTCCGTCTACCCTATCGAACCCTTTCATAATCTTAAAGACCTCGATCAGGTCACCCCTCAGTCTTCTCTTCTCTGGAGAAAAGAGTCCCAGTCTGTTCAATCTTTCCTGATAGGTAAAACCTCTCAGTTCTGGTATCATCCTCGTAAATCTTTTTTGTATCTTCTCCAATGCCACGATGTCCTTTTTATAATATGGAGACCAGAACTGTGCACATCCTCCAAGTGTGGTCTAATCAAGGTATATCAAGACCAGAACTGTGCACAGTGCTCCAAATATGCACTAACCAAGGTATATGGAGACCAGAACTCTACACAGTGAACCAAGTGTGGTCTAACAAAGGAATATGGAGACCACAACTGTGCACAGCACTCCATGTTTTTTCAAACCAAGGCATATGGAGACCAGAACTGTGCACAGTGCTCCAAGTGTGGTCAAACCAAGGTATATGGAGACCAGAACTGTGCACAGTTCCCCAAGTGTGGTCAAACCTAGGTATATGGAGACCACAACTGTGCACAGCACTCCAAGTGTGGTCTAACCAAGGTATATGGGGACCAGAACTGTGCACATACTCCAAGTGTTGTCTAACCAGGGTACATGGAGACCAAAACTGTGCACAGTACTCCAAGTGTGGTCTAACCAATTTATCTGGAGACCGGAACTGTGCACAGTGCTCCAAGTGTGGTCCAACCAACTTATATCGAGTCCGGAACTGTGCACAGTGCTCCAAGTGTTGTCTAACCAAGGCATATGTGGACCAGAACAGTGCACAGTCCTCCAAGTGTGGTCTAACCAAGGTATATGGAGTCCAGAACTGTGCACAGTGCTCCAAGTGTGGGCTCACCAAGTGATATGGGGGCCAGAACTGTGCACAGTGCTCCAAGTGTGGTCTAACCGAGTTATATGGAGACCTGAACCGTGTACAGTGCTCCAAGTGTGGTAGAACCAAGGTATAAGGATCCTTCTTTCCCTCTCTCCCTCTCTCTCTTTCTCTCTCTCTCTTTTTCTTTCTCTCTCTCCCTCTCTCTTTCATTCTCTCTATCTCATTCTTTCTCTCTCTCTCTCTTTCTCACTCTCTACCTTTCTTTCTCTCTTTCTCTTTCTTTCTCTAACTCTTTTTCTCCCTTTCTTTCTGTCTCTCTCCATCTTTCTCTCCCTCTCTTTCTTTCTCTCTATTTCCCTCTCTCTCTTTCTTATCTCTCTTTCTTTCTCTCTCTTTCTCTCTCTCTATTTCCCTCTCTTTTTTTCTCTCTCTCTCCCTTTCTCTCTCGCTCTTTCTCTCTCTCTCTCTCTCACTTTCCTTTCCCAAAAGCCTGAATCCCTCACTTTTCCCTCTCGCTGGGTATTGACTGGAAGCAGGAACTGGGAGATTTCCCTCTCCCCATTCCCCCAGGTACTGAGACAAATTGTCCCCTCTTGTGTCACTGGTCCAGCTCACACCCGCTCCCTCAGGACTGGCCCGAGACGGACTCTTGATTTCCTGGATTGATTGTCCAGTGGGTGATTTACTGACCTCCATAAAACGTTGGCGAGAGCCCACTCTGGACAGCAATGGGCTGAGCCAGCACCAGGACTCCAAGGACCAGGAGCAGAACCTTCTTCATCTTCCACTGAGTGGCTCAGAGTCAGGATCAGACGGCTGGAGTACAGAAGCTCGGTGTCCCGATACAGAGAGTTTACTGCAATTTATACTCACCCACACGGGGAGTGGCCCCATCTCGGGCATTTAAAGGGACAGTCCAACAACTGAGGGCGAGATTAACTGGAATCAAAATTTAAATAAATCTCCCAAGAGGTTTCTTTAATAAAGGGAGGGACCGATCCAGGGAAGAATTGAGCAGATGAAGGTTTAAAGCAATCGCTTGTTGTGATTAAGGTAAGAATCATACCGCACTGCAGGAGGCCATTCTGTCCATCGTGCTGGTGCTAGCTCTATGAGAGTGCTACCCACTGAGTCCCACTCTCCCTGCTTTTTCCTCACAGCTCTGTGGACACCTTTTCAAGTATTTCTCCAATTCCCCTTTTGAAAGTTATTATTGAATCTGCTTCCACCGCCCTTTCAGGCAGTGAATTCCAGATCATCACAACTCGCTGCGTAAAGAAACATTCTCCCGACACAGTCCCGACACTAAACACAGTCCCTACACTGAACACAGTCCCTACACTGAACACAGTCCATACACTGAACACAGTCCATACACTGAACACAGTCCCTACACTGAACACAGTCCCTACTCTGAACACAGTCCCTACACTGAACACAGTCCATACACTGAACACAGCCCCTGCACTGAACACAGTCCCGACACTGAACACAGTCCCTACACTGAACACAGTCCCTACACTGAACACAGTCCATACACTGAACACAGTCCATACACTGAACACAGTCCCTACACTGAACACAGTCCCGACACTGAACACAGTCCATACACTGAACATAGTCCCTGCACTGAACACAGTCCATACACTGAACATAGTCCCTGCACTGAACACAGTCCCTACACTGAACACAGTCCCTGCACTGAACACAGTCCCTGCACTGAACACAGTCCCGACACTGAACACATTCCCTGCACTGAACACAGTCCCTATACTGAACGCAACCCCTGCACTGAACGCAGTCCCTACACTGAACACAGTCCCTACACTGAACACAGTCCCTGCACTGAACACAGTCCCTACACTGAACACAGTCCCTGCACTGAACACAGTCCCTATACTGAACGCAACCCCTGCACTGAACGCAGTCCCTGCACTGAACACAGTCCCTACACTGAACACAGTCCCTGCACTGAACACAGTCCCTATACTGAACGCAACCCCTGCACTGAACGCAGTCCCTGCACTGAACACAGTCCCTATACTGAACGCAACCCCTGCACTGAACACAGTCCCTACACTGAACACAGTGTGATTGTGTGAGTGAGTGAGTGTGCGAGTGAGTGAGTGTGCGAGTGTGTATGTGAGTGTGTTTTGCCCAGACAGGGTGTGCACATGGTGAGAGAAGGTGTTTGTGGAATTGGAAACAGTGTTTAATGTTTGAAACTGGTGATATCTGTACACTCAGGAGTTGAGGGGCTGTGTCCAGTCCCCACAGAATGTCAGCGAGCTGTTCTCTCTTATTCAGAAACAGTTCATTTCTGGCAGGTCCTCACACCTTGTCCAAACGTTTACAGACAGACCGGCGACTGCACACAGATCAGATCCGTTTCAGAGGCAAACGATTAACAGACCGACAATCTGCTCCGAAAGTGGGCAGAGGGATGAAGGCAGGGTGAGAGAGACACGGAGAGATCGCACGAAAGAAAGAGAGAGAAGGAGAGGGAGGGAGGGGGGAGACACAGGCGATGAGAGAGGGACAGAGGGAGAGAGAGCAAGAGGCAGAAATCGAGGCATAGACATTTTTAGGGAGGGAGAGAGAGGGAGAGAGAGGGAGGGGAGAGTGAAAGAGAGAGAGAGAGGGAGGTTTCTGGTCTCCATATACCTTGGTTCGACAACACTTGGAGCACTGTGCACAGTCCTGGTCTCCATATACCTTGGTTAGACCACACTTGGAGCAATGTGCACAGTTCTGGTCTCCATATACCTTGGCTAGACCACACATGGAGCACTGTGCACAGTCCTGGTCTCCATATACCTTGGTTAGACCACACTTGGAGCACTGTGCACAGTTCTGGTCTCCATATACCTTGGTTAGACCACACTTGGAGCACTGTGCACAGTCCTGGTCTCCATATACCTTGGTTAGACCACACTTGGAGCACTGTGCACAGTTCTGGTCTCCATGTACCTTGGTTAGTCAACACTTTGAGCACTGTGCACAGTTCTGGTCTTCATATACCTTGGTTAGACCACACTTGGAGTAATATGCACATTTCTGGTCCCCATGTAACTTGGATAGTCCAAACTTGGAGCAATGTGCACAGTTCTGGTCTCCATTTACCTTGGTTAGACCACACCTGGAGCAATGTGCACAATTCTTGTCTCCCTTTACCTTGGTTAGACCACACTTGGAGCACTGTGCACATTTCTGGTCTCCATATACCTTGGTTAGACCACACTTGGAATACTGTGCACCTGTCTGGTCTCCATATACCTTGGTTAGACCACAGTTGGAGTATTGTGCACAGTTCGGGTCTCCATGTACCTTGGTTAGACCACACTTGGAGAACTGTGCACAGTTCATGTCTCCATATTCATTGGTGAGACCAGACTTGGAGAATTGTGCACAGTTCTGGTCTCCATGTACCTTGGTTAGACCACACTTGGAGTATTGTGCAAAGTTCTGGTCTCCATATACCATTGTTAGACCCCACTTGGAGTATTTTGCACTGTTCTGGTCTCCATATACCTTGGTTAGTCAACACTTGGAGCACTGTGCACAGTTCTGGTCTCCATGTACCTTGGTTAGTCAACACTTGGAACACTGTGCACAGTTCTGGTAAGCATGTACCTTCGTTAGACCACACTTGGAGTACTGTGCACAGTTCTGGTCTCAATATAATTTGATTTGACAACACTTAGAGCACTGTGCACAGGTCTGGTCTCCATGTACCTTGGTTAGACCACACTTGGAGGACTGTGCACAGTTCTGGTCCCCAAATAACTTGATCTGAACACACTTGCAGCACTGTGCACGATTCTGCTCCCCATCTAATTTGGTTGGACCACACTTGGAGCACTGTGCACAGTGCTGGTCTCCATTTACCTTGGTTGGACCACACTTGGAGGACTGTGCACAGTTCTGGTCTCCATATACCTTGGTTAGACCACAGCTGGATTACTGTGCACAGTTCTGACCCCATATCACATGGTGAGACCACACTTGGAGCATTGAACACAGTTCAGGTCTCCATATAACTTGGTTCGACCACACCTGGAGTACTGTGCACAGTTCTGGTCTCCATACTTCTTGGTTAGACCACACTTGGAGGATTGTGCACAGTTCTGGTCTCCCTTTATCTTAGTTAGACCACACTTGGAGCACTGTGCACAGTTCTGATCTCAATATACCTTGGTTAGAAAACACTTGGAGGACTGTGCACAGTTCTGGTCTCCATATAACTTGGTTAGACCAAACCTGGAGTATTGAGCACCTTTCTGGTCGACATATAACTTGGTTTGACAACACTAGGATTGTTATGCACAGTTCTGGTCTCCACATACCTTGGTTTGACCACACTTGGAGTACAGTGTAGAGATCTGGTCTCCATATTCCTTGGTTCGACCGCACTTGGAGTATTGTGCACAGTTCTGGTCTCCACATACTTTGGTTAGACCACACTTGGAGTACTGTGCACAGTTGTGGTCTCCATATACCTTGGTTAGACAACACTTGGAGTACTGTGCACAGTTCTGGTCTCCATATACCTTGGTTAGACAACACTTGGAGTACTGTGCACAGTTCTGGTCTCCATATACCTTGGTTAGACCACACTTGGAGTACTGTGCACAGTTGTGGTCTCCATATACCTTGGTTAGACAACACTTGGAGTACTGTGCACAGTTCTGGTCTCCATATACCATGGTTCGACAACATGTGGAGCACAGTGCACAGATCTGGCCTCCAAATCCCTTGGTAAAATCACAATTGGAGCACTGTGCACAGTTCTGGTCACTATCTAACTTGGTTAGACCACACTTTGAATAATGTGCACAGTTCTGGTCTCCATATACCTTGGCCAGACAACACCTTGAGCAATGTGCACAGTTCTGGTCTCCAAATACGTTGGTAAGACCATACTTGGAGCATGGTGCACAGTTCTGGTCTCCATATACCTTGGTTAGACCACACTTGGAGCACTGTGCACAGTTCTGGTCTCCATATACCTTGGTTACACCACACTTGGAGCACTGTGCAGAGTTCTGGTCCCCATATTACTTGCTTAGATGACACTTGGAGTACTGTGTACAGTTCTGGTCTCCATATGACTTGGTTAGACCACACTTGGAGTACTGTGCACATTTCTGGTCCCCATATAATTTGGATAGACCACACTTGGAGCAATGTGCACAGTTCTGGTCCCTATATATCTTGGTTAGACCACACTTGGAGCACTGTGCACAGTTCTGGTCTCCATATTCCTTGGTTAGACTACACTTGGAGTATTGTGCACAGTTCTGGTCTCCCTTTACCTTGGTTCGACCAAACTTGGAGCACTGCATACAGTTCTGGTCTCCATATACCTTGGTTAGATCACACTTGGAGCATTGTGCACAGTTCTGGTCTCCATATACATTGGTAAGAAAACACTTGGAGTAGTGTGCACAGTTCTGGTCTCCATATACTTTGGTTAGACAACACTTGGAGCACTGTGCGCAGATCTGGTCTCCATATACCTTGGTTAGACGACACTTGGAGCATTGTGCACAGTTCTGATCTCCATATACCTTGGTTAGATCCTACTTGGAGCAGTGTGCACAGTTCTGGTCTCCATATCCCTTGGTTAGACCACATTTGGTGTATTGTGCACAGTTCTGGTCTCCATACACATTGGTTAGACCACACTTGGAGCACTGTGCACAGTTCTGATCTCCATATACCTTGGTTAGATCCTACTTGGAGCACTGTGCATAGTTCTGGTCTCCATATAACTTGGTTAGACCACATTTGGTGTATTGTGCACAGTTCTGGTCTCCATACACATTGGTTAGACCACACTTGGAGCACTGTGCACAGTTCTGGTCTCCATATACCTTGGTTAGACCACACTTGGAGCACCGTGCACAGTTCTGGTCTCCATATACCTTGGTTAGACCACACTTGCAGCACTGTGTACAGTTCTGGTCTCCATATACCTTGGTTAGACCACACTTGGAGCATTGTGCACAGTTCTGGTCTCCATATACATTGGTTAAAAAACACTTGGAGTAGTGTGCACAGTTCTGGTCTCCATATACTTTTGTTAGACAACACTTGGAGCACTGTGCACAGATCTGGTCTCCATATACCTTGGTTAGACCACACTTGGAGCATTGTGCACAGTTCTGGTCTCCATATACATTGGTTAAAAAACACTTGGAGTAGTGTGCACAGTTGTGGTCTCCACATACCTTGGTTAGACAACACTTGGAGTACTGTGCACAGTTCTGGTCTCCATATACCATGGTGAGACAACATGTGGAGCACAGTGCACAGATCTGGCCTCCAAATCCCTTGGTAAAATCACAATTGCAGCACTGCGCACAGTTCTGGTCTCCATCTAACTTCGTTCGACCACACTTTGAATAATGTGCACAGTTCTGGTCTCCATACACCTTGGCGAGACAACACCTTGAGCAATGTGCACTGTTATGGTCTCCATATACCTTGGTTAGACCACACTTGGAGCATTGTGCACAGTTCTTGTCTCCATATACCTTGGTTACACCACACTTGGAGCACTGTGCAGAGTTCTGGTCCCCATATTACTTGTTTAGATGACACTTGGAGTACTGTGTACAGTTCTGGTCTCTATATGACTTGGTTAGACCACACTTGGATCACTGTGCACAGTTCCGGTCTCCATATACCTTAGTTAGACCACACTTGGAGCACTGTGCACAGTTCTGGTCTCCATTTACCTTGGTTAGACCACACCTGGAGCACTGTGCACAGTTCTGGTCCCCATATATCTTGGTTAGACCACACTTGGAGCACTGTGCACAGTTCTGGTCTCCATATTCCTTGGTTAGACTACACTTGGAGTATTGTGCACAGTTCTGGTCTCCCTTTACCTTGGTTCGACCAAACTTGGAGCACTGCATACAGTTCTGGTCTCCATATACCTTGGTTAGATCACACTTGGAGCATTGTGCACAGTTCTGGTCTCCATATACATTGGTTAGAAAACACTTGGAGTAGTGTGCACAGTTCTGGTCTCCATATACTTTGGTTAGACAACACTTGGAGCACTGTGCACAGATCTGGTCTCCATATACCTTGGTTAGATCCTACTTGGAGCACTGTGCACAGTTCTGATCTCCATATACCTTGGTTAGATCATACTTGGAGCACTCTGCACAGTTCTGGTCTCCATATAACTTGGTTAGACCACATTTGGTGTATTGTGCACAGTTCTGGTCTCCATACACATTGGTTAGACCACACTTGGAGCACTGTGCACAGTTCTGGTCTCCATATACCTTGGTTAGACCACACTTGGAGCACCGTGCACAGTTCTGGTCTCCATATACCTTGGTTAGACCACACTTGCAGCACTGTGTACAGTTCTGGTCTCCATATACCTTGGTTACACCACACTTGGAGCACTGTGCACAGTTCTGGTCTCCATATACCTTGGTTAGACCACACTTGGAGCACTGTGCACAGTTCTGGTCTCCATATACCTTGGTTAGACCACACTTGGAGCATTG
Organism: Heptranchias perlo; assembly: GCF_035084215.1. Lineage (NCBI taxonomy): Eukaryota > Metazoa > Chordata > Chondrichthyes > Hexanchiformes > Hexanchidae > Heptranchias > Heptranchias perlo. The sequence continues at coordinate 145,552 of NW_027139383.1, forward strand.
TGCACAGTTCTGGTCTCCATATACATTGGTTAAAATACACTTGGAGTTGTGTGCACAGTTCTGGTCTCCATATACTTTGGTTAGACAACACTTGGAGCACTGTGCACAGATCTGGTCTCCATATACCTTGGTTAGACGACACTTGGAGCATTGTGCACAGTTCTGGTCTCCATATACTTTGGTTAGACCACACTTGGAGTACTGTGCACAGTTGTGGTCTCCATATACCTTGGTTTGACAACACTTGGAGTACTGTGCACAGTTCTGGTCTCCACATACCATGGTTAGACAACATGTGGAGCACAGTGCACAGATCTGGCCTCCAAATCCCTTGGCAAAATCACAATTGGAGCACTGTGCACAGTTCTGGTCTCCATCTAACTTGGTTAGACCACACTTTGAATAATGTGCACAGTTCTCGTCTCCATACACCTTGGCTAGACAACACCTTGAGCAATGTGCACAGTTCTGGTCTCCAAATACGTTGGTAAGACCACACTTGGAGCATGGTGCACAGTTCTGGTCTCCATATACCTTGGTTAGACCACACTTGGAGCACTGTGCACAGTTCTGGTCTCCATATACCTTGGTTACACCACACTTGGAGCACTGTGCAGAGTTCTGGTCCCCATATTACTTGCTTAGATGACACTTGGAGTACTGTGTACAGTTCTGGTCTCCATATGACTTGGTTAGACCACACTTGGATCACTGTGCACAGTTCCGGTCTCCATATACCTTTGTTAGACCACACTTGGAGTACTGTGCACATTTCTGGTCCCCATATAATTTGGATAGACCACACTTGGAGCAATGTGCACAGTTCTGGTCTCCATTTACCTTGGTTAGACCACACCTGGAGCACTGTGCACAGTTCTGGTCCCCATATATCTTGGTTAGACCACACTTGGAGCACTGTGCACAGTTCTGGTCTCCATATTCCTTGGTTAGACTACACTTGGAGTATTGTGCACAGTTCTGGTCTCCCTTTACCTTGGTTCGACCAAACTTGGAGCACTGCATACAGTTCTGGTCTCCATATACCTTGGTTAGATCACACTTGGAGCATTGTGCACAGTTCTGGTCTCCATATACATTGGTTAGAAAACACTTGGAGTAGTGTGCACAGTTCTGGTCTCCATATACTTTGGTTAGACAACACTTGGAGCACTGTGCACAGATCTGGTCTCCATATACCTTGGTTAGACCACACTTGGAGCACTGTGCACAGTTCTGGTCTCCATGTACCTTGGTTAGACCACACTTGGAGCATTGTGCACAGTTCTGGTCTCCATATACATTGGTTAAAAAACACTTGGAGTAGTGTGCAGAGTTCTGGTCTCCATATACTTTGGTTAGACAACACTTGGAGCACTGTGCACAGATCTGGTCTCCATATACCTTGGTTAGACGACACTTGGAGCATTGTGCACAGTTCTGGTCTCCACATACTTTGGTTAGACCACACTTGGAGTACTGTGCACAGTTGTGGTCTCCATATACCTTGGTTAGACGACACTTGGAGCATTGTGCACAGTTCTGGTCTCCACATACTTTGGTTAGACCACACTTGGAGTACTGTGCACAGTTGTGGTCTCCATATACCTTGGTTAGACAACACTTGGAGTACTGTGCACAGTTCTGCTCTCCATATACCATGGTTAGACAACATGTGGAGCACAGTGCACAGATCTGGCCTCCAAATCCCTTGGTAAAATCACAATTGGAGCACTGTGCACAGTTCTGGTCTCCATCTAACTTGGTTAGACCACACTTGGAGTACTGTGCACAGTTCTGGTCTCCATATACCTTGGTTAGACCACAGCTGGATTACTGTGCACAGTACTGACCCCATATCACATGGTGAGACCACACTTGGAGCATTGAACACAGTTCAGGTCTCCATATAACTTGGTTAGACCACACCTGGAGTACTGTGCACAGTTCTGGTCTCCATATTTCTTGGTTAGACCACACTTGGAGGATTGTGCACAGTTCTGGTCTCCCTTTATCTTAGTTAGACCACACTTGGAGCACTGTGCACAGTTCTGATCTCAATATACCTTGGTTAGAAAACACTTGGAGGACTGTGCACAGTTCTGGTCTCCATATAACTTGGTTAGACCAAACCTGGAGTATTGAGCACCTTTCTGGTCGACATATAACTTGGTTTGACAACACTAGGATTGTTATGCACAGTTCTGGTCTCCACATACCTTGGTTTGACCACACTTGGAGTACAGTGTAGAGTTCTGGTCTCCATATTCCTTGGTTCGACCGCACTTGGAGTATTGTGCACAGTTCTGGTCTCCACATACTTTGGTTAGACCACACTTGGAGTACTGTGCACAGTTGTGGTCTCCATATACCTTGGTTAGACCACACCTGGAGCACTGTGCACAGTTCTGGTCTCCATGTACCATGGTTCGACAACATGTGGAGCAAATTGCACAGATCTGGCCTCCAAATCCCTTGGTAAAATCACAATTGGAGCACTGTGCACAGTTCTGGTCTCCATCTAACTTGGTTAGACCACACTTTGAAGAATGTGCACAGTTCTGGTCTCCATATACCTTGGCTAGACAACACCTTGAGCAATGTGCACAGTTCTGGTCTCCAAATACGTTGGTAAGACCACACTTGGAGCATGGTGCACAGTTCTGGTCTCCATATACCTTGGTTACACCACACTTGGAGCACTGTGCAGAGTTCTGGTCCCCATATTACTTGCTTAGATGACACTTGGAGTACTGTGTACAGTTCTGGTCTCCATATGACTTGGTTAGACCACACTTGGATCACTGTGCACAGTTCCGGTCTCCATATACCTTAGTTAGACCACACTTGGAGTACTGTGCACATTTCTGGTCCCCATATAATTTGGATAGACCACACTTGGAGCAATGTGCACAGTTCTGGTCTCCATTTACCTTGGTTAGACCACACCTGGAGCACTGTGCACAGTTCTGGTCCCCATATATCTTGGTTAGACCACACTTGGAGCACTGTGCACAGTTCTGGTCTCCATTTAACTTGGTTAGACCACATTTGGTGCATTGTGCACAGTTCTGGTCTCCATACACATTGGTTAGACCACACTTGGAGCACTGTGCACAGTTCTGATCTCCATATACCTTGGTTAGATCCTACTTGGAGCACTCTGCACAGTTCTGGTCTCCATATAACTTGGTTAGACCACATTTGGTGTATTGTGCACAGTTCTGGTCTCCATACACATTGGTTAGACCACACTTGGAGCACTGTGCACAGTTCTGGTCTCCATATACCTTGGTTAGACCACACTTGGAGCACCGTGCACAGTTCTGGTCTCCATATACCTTGGTTAGACCACACTTGCAGCACTGTGTACAGTTCTGGTCTCCATATACCTTGGTTAGAACACACTTGGAGCACTGTGCACAGTTCTGGTCTCCATATACCTTGGTTAGACCACACTTGGAGCACTGTGCACAGTTCTGGTCTCCATATACCTTGGTTAGACCACACTTGGAGCACTGTGCACAGTTCTGGTCTCCATATACATTGGTTAAAAAACACTTGGAGTCGTGTGTACAGTTCTGGTCTCCATATACTTTGGTTTGACCACACTTGGAGCACTGTGCACAGTTGTGGTCTCCATATACCTTGGTTAGACAACACTTGGAGTACTGTGCACAGTTCTGGTCTCCAAATACGTTCTTAAGACCACACTTGGAGCATGGTGCACAGTTATGGTCTCCATATACCTTGGTTAGACCACACTTGGAGCACTGTGCACAGTTCTGGTCTCCATATACCTTGGTTACACCACACTTGGAGCACTGTGCAGAGTTCTGGTCCCCATATTACTTGCTTAGATGACACTTGGAGTACTGTGTACAGTTCTGGTCTCCATATGACTTGGTTAGACCACACTTGGATCACTGTGCACAGTTCCGGTCTCCATATACCTTAGTTAGACCACACTTGGAGTACTGTGCACATTTCTGGTCCCCATATAATTTGGTTAGACCACACTTGGAGCAATGTGCACAGTTCTGGTCTCCATTTACCTTGGTTAGACCACACCTGGAGCACTGTGCACAGTTCTGGTCCCCATATAATTTGGTTAGACCACACTTGGAGCAATGTGCACAGTTCTGGTCTCCATTTACCTTGGTTAGACCACACCTGGAGCACTGTGCACAGTTCTGGTCCCCATATATATTGGTTAGACCACACTTGGAGCACTGTGCACAGTTCTGATCTCCATATACCTTGGTTAGATCCTACTTGGAGCAGTGTGCACAGTTCTGGTCTCCATTTAACTTGGCTAGACCACATTTGGTGTATTGTGCACAGTTCTGGTCTCCATACACATTGGTTAGACCACACTTGGAGCACTGTGCACAGTTCTGATCTCCATATACCTTGGTTAGATCCTACTTGGAGCACTGTGCACAGTTCTGGTCTCCATATAACTTGGTTAGACCACATTTGGTGTATTGTGCACAGTTCTGGTCTCCATACACATTGGTTAGACCACACTTGGAGCACTGTGCACAGTTCTGGTCTCCATATACCTTGGTTAGACCACACTTGGAGCACCGTGCACAGTTCTGGTCTCCATATATCTTGGTTAGACCACACTTGCAGCACTGTGTACAGTTCTGGTCTCCATATACCTTGGTTAGAACACACTTGGAGCACTGTGCACAGTTCTGGTCCCCATATATCTTCGTTGGACCACACTTGGAGCACTGTGCACAGTTCTGGTCTCCATATTCCTTGGTTAGACTACACTTGGAGTATTGTGCACAGTTCTGGTCTCCCTTTACCTTGGTTCGACCAAACTTGGAGCACTGCATACAGTTCTGGTCTCCATATACCTTGGTTAGATCACACTTGGAGCATTGTGCACAGTTCTGGTCTCCATATACATTGGTTAGAAAACACTTGGAGTGGTGTGCACAGTTCTGGTCTCCATATACTTTGGTTAGACAACACTTGGAGCACTGTGCACAGATCTGGTCTCCATATACCTTGGTTAGACCTCACTTGGAGCATTGTGCACAGTTCTGATCTCCATATACCTTGGTTAAATCCTACTTGGAGCAGTGTGCACAGTTCTGGTCTCCATATAACTTGGTTAGACCACATTTGGTGTATTGTGCACAGTTCTGGTCTCCATACACATTGGTTAGACCACACTTGGAGCACTGTGCACAGTTCTGGTCTCCATATACCTTGGTTAGACCACACTTGGAGCACCGTGCACAGTTCTGGTCTCCATATACCTTGGTTAGACCACACTTGCAGCACTGTGTACAGTTCTGGTCTCCATATACCTTGGTTAGAACACACTTGGAGCACTGTGCACAGTTCTGGTCTCCATATACCTTGGTTAGACCACACTTGGAGCACTGTGCACAGTTCTGGTCTCCATATACCTTGGTTAGACCACACTTGGAGCATTGTGCACAGTTCTGGTCTCCATATACATTGGTTAAAAAACACTTGGAGTAGTGTGCACAGTTCTGGTCTCCATATACATTGGTTAAAAAACACTTGGAGCAGTGTGCACAGTTCTGGTCTCCATATACTTTGGTTAGACCACATTTGGAGTATTGTGCACAGTTCTGGTCTCCATACACATTGGTTAGACCACACTTGGAGCACTGTGCATAGTTCTGGTCTCCATATACTTTGGTTAGACAACACTTGGAGCACTGTGCACAGATCTGGTCTCCAGATACCTTGGTTAGACGACACTTGGAGCATTGTGCACAGTTCTGGTCTCCATATACTTTGGTTAGACCACATTTGGTGTATTGTGCACAGTTCTGGTCTCCATACACATTGGTTAGACGACACTTGGAGCATTGTGCACAGTTCTGATCTCCATATACATTGGTTACATTCCTACTTGGAGCAGTGTGCACAGTTCTGGTCTCCATATACCTTGGTTAGACCACACTTGGAGCACTGTGCACAGTTCTGGTCTCCATATACCTTGGTTAGACCACACTTGGAGCACTGTGCACAGTTCTGGTCTCCATGTCCCTTGGTTAGACCACACTTGGAGGACAGTGCACAGTTCTGGTCTCCATGTACCTTGGTTAGACCACACTTGGAGCACTGTGCACAGTTCTGGTCTCCATATACCTTGGTTAGACCACACTTCCTCCCCGCGCCCTTCTCCGCCTCCCCGTAAATATCGGAGTCAATGCTGAGGAGAAACAGGACACGGATATGAGACTTTGACCAATGCAGTGAGATTTATTTCTGATTGCAGCAGTACAAGGGTCAGGGATCACGGGGCCTACACCATCAAACGCAGCCTCAATTAAAGTTGGCTTCTGTTGGAACCTCGGACGGGTCTCACAGCGGGATCCATCTCAGTCCTAACCGTTCTTCGGGATGCAGCACGCGTTTCCCCAGTAGCACAGACCGCGCAAAGCGACCTCGTTGGCCGCACACAGCAGACCTGTGCAGTGCCCTCCATGCGAATCACATCCAAATATCGAACCTGAAATCAGTAAAGGAAGAGGTCGTTCGTCCATCGTTCTGTGCGGGGAAAGTGGGGAGACCACCAGGGACGGACCGAGCCGAGTCTCTCAGTGTTACAGTCAGGTGGGGCGGGGGCTGCGCAGGAGGCGGGCGTGGGGAGTATTTACACAGAATTACATAGAATTTACAGCACAGAAACAGGCCATTCGGCCCCACTGCTCCATGCCGGTGTTGACACTCCACAAGAGCCTCCTCCCTCCCGACTCCATCTCACCCTCTCATCATCTCCTTCTATTCCTCTCTCCCTCATGTGTTTATCCAGCTTCCCCTTAAATCCATCCACACTATTCACCTCAACTACTCCTTGTGGGAGCGAGTTCCACATTCTCACCATTCTGTGGGGAAAGAAGTTTCTCCTGAATTCCCCTATTGGATTTATTAGTGACTATCTTATATTTATGGCCCCTAGATCTGGTCTCCCCCACAAGTGAAAACATCTTCTCTATGTCTACCCCATCGATCCCTTTCATAATCTTAAAGACCTCGATCAGGTCACCCCTCAGTCTTCTCTTTTCCAGAGAGAAGAGCCCCAGCCTGTTCAATCTTTCCTGATGGGTAGAACCTCTCGGTTCTGGTATCATCCTTGTAAATCTTTTTCACACCTTCTCCAGTGCCTCTAAATCCTTTTTATAATATGGAGACCAGAACTGTGCACAGTGCTCCAAATGTGGTCTAACCAAGGTATATGGTGACCAGAACTGTGCACAGTGCTCCAAATGTGGTCTAACCAAGGTATATGGTGACCAGAACTGTGCACAGTGCTCCAAGTGTGGTCTAACCAAGGTATATGGAGACAAGAACTGCGCACAGTTCTCCAAGTGTGGTCTAAACAAGGTATATCGAGACCAGAACTGTGCACAGTGCTCCAAGTGTGGTCTAACCAAGGTATATCAAGACCAGAACTGTGAACAGTACTCCAAGTGTGGTCAAATCAAAGTATATGAAGACCAGAACTGTGCACAGTGATCCAAGTGTGGTCGAACCAAGGTTGTATCCAAGTTTAACATAAAGTCTCTATTCTATTCCTCAAGTAATTTTGACGAATTTTGATCGTGTGAAATGTCTGATTTTATATCGACCTCCCGTTCTCCACCCTGCCCGATATTTAGTTTCAACAATATCGAAAGTTCAGTACTGAGGGTGCGCCGCATAGTCGGAGGGTCAGTGCTGAGGGAGCGCCACACTGTCGGAGGGTCAGTCCTGAGGGAGCGCCGCACTGTCGGAGGGTCAGTACTGACGGAGCGCCGCACAGTCGGAGGTGCCGTCTTTCATAGAATCACAGAATCGTAGCGAGAGCAATCCAGCCAGTCCCACTCCCCCGTCCTATCCCCGTAGCCCTGCAAATTTTTCCCTTCAAGGACTTATCCAGTTCCCTTTTGAAGGCCATGATTGAATCTGCCTCCACCACCCCCTCGGGCAGTGCATTCCAGATCCTCACCACTCGCTGGGTAAAAATGTTTCTCCTCATCTCACCTTTGGTTCTTTTGCCAATCACCTTAAATCTGTGCCCTCTGGTCCTTGACCCTTCCGCCAATGGGAACAGTTTCTCTCTATCTACTCTGTCTGGACCCTTCATGATTTTGAACACCTCGATCAAATCTCCACTCAACCGTCTCTGTTCCAAGGAGAACAACCCCAGCTTCTCCAGTCTGTCCACGGAACTAAAGTCCCTCATCCCTGGAATCATTCTGGTAAATCTCTTCTGCACCCTCTCTGAGACCTTCACATCTTTCCTAAAGTGCGGTGCCCAGAACTGGACACAATACTCCAGTTGTGGCCGAACCAGTGTTTTATGAAGATTCATCATGACTTCCTTGCTTTTGTACTCTCTGCCTCGATTTATAAAGCACAGGATCCCGTCTGCTTTTTTAAACACTTTCTCAACCTGCCCTGCCACCTTCAACGATTTGTGTACATATACCCCCAGATCTCTCTGTTCCTGTACCCCTTTTAGAATTGTGCCCTCTAGTTTATATTGCCTCTCCTCGTTCTTCCCACCCAAATGTATCACCTCACATTTTTCTGCGTTAAATTCCATCTGCCACGTGTCCGCCCATTCCACCAGCCTGTCTATCTCCTCTTGAAGTCTATCACTATTCTCCTCACTGTTCACTACCCTTCCAAGTTTTGTGTCATCTGCAAATTTGGAAATTGTGCCCTGTCCAAGTCATTAATATATATCAAGAGAAGCAGTGGTCCCAGCACCGAGCCCTGGGGAACACCACTGTACACCTCCCTCCAGTCCCAAAAACAACCGTTCACCACTACTCTCTGTTTCCTGTCACTTCGACAATTCTGTATCCGTGCTGCTCCTGCCCCCTTTATTCCATGGGCTTCAATCTTGATGATAAGACTATCATGTTTTCGTATGAGACGTTAAACCGAGGACCCCGTCTGCCCTCTCAGGTGGACGTAAAATCCCACGTCCACTATTGGAAGAAGAGCAGGGGGGAGTTCTCCCCGGTGTCCTGGGGCCGATATTTATCCCTCAACCAACATCACTAAAAAACAGATGATCTGGGTCATTCTTACATTGCTGTTTTTGGGATCCTGCTGTGCGCAAATTGGCTGACACGTTTCCCACATGACAATAGTGACCACTCCTGTAAGAGGTCTTCATTGGCTGTAGAGGGCTTTGGGACATCCTGAGGGAGATGAAAGACGCCATGGAAATGGAGGATCCTTCTTTCTCTCCCTCTCTCTCTCTCTCTCTCTCCCTCTCTCTCTCTCTCTTTCTCTCTCTCTCTCTTTCTTTCTCTCTCACTCTCCCTCTTTCCCTCTCTCGATCTTTCTCTCTCTCCTTTTCTTTATCTCTATTTCCCTCTCTCTCATTCGTTCTCTCTCTTTTTCTCTCTCTCTTTCTTTCTCTCTCTCTCTATCTTTCTCTCTCTCTTTCTTTGTCTCTCTCTTTCTTTCTTTTTCTCTCTCTCTCTTTCTCACTCTCTACCTTTCTTTCTCTCTCTCTTTCTTTCTCTCTCTCTCTTTCTTTCTCTCTCTCTCTCTTTCTCTCTCTCTCTCTCTTTCTCTCTCTCTTTCATTCTTTTTCTCTCTCTCTTTCCCTCTCTCTCTTTCTCTCTCTCTCCATCTCTCTTTCTTCCTCTCTCTCTCCCTCTCTGTCTTTCTTTCTTTATCTCTATTTCCCTCTCTCTCTATCTCTCTTGCTCTCTCTCTCTCTTTCTTTCTCTCTCTTTCTCTCTCTCTATCTTTCCCTCTCTCTATTTCCCTCTCTCTCTTTCCCTCTCTATCTCTTCCGTTCTTTCTCTCTTCCTTTCTCTCTCTCTCTCTCTCTCTCTTTCCTTTCTCCAAAGACTGAATCCCTCACTTTTCCCTCTCACTGTGCAATGACTGGAAGCAGGAACTGGGAGATTTCCCTCTCCCCATTCCCCCAGGCACTGAGACAAATTGTTCCCTCTGTGTCACTAGTCCAGCTCACACCCGCTCCCTCAGCACTGGCCGGAGACGGGCTCTTGATTTCCTGGATTGATTGTCCAGTGGGTGATTTACTGACCTCCATAAAACCTTGGAGAGAGCCCACTTTGGACAGCGATGGGCTGAGCCAGCACCAGGACTCCAAGGACCAGGAGCAGAACCTTCTTCATCTTCCACTGAGTGGCTCAGAGTCAGGATCAGACGGCTGGAGTACAGAAGCTCGGTGTCCAGATACAGAGAGTTTACTGCAATTTATACTCACCCACACGGGGAGTGGCCCCATCTCGGGCATTTAAAGGGACAGTCCAACAACTGAGGGCGAGATTAACCAGAATCAAAATTTAAATAAATGTCCCAAGAGATTTCTTTAATAAACAGAGGGACCGATCCAGGGAAGGATTGAGCAGATGAAGGTTTAAAGCAATCGCTTGTTGTGATTAAGGTAAGAATCATACCGCACTGCAGGAGGCCATTCTGTCCATCGTGCTGGTGCTAGCTCTATGAGAGTGTTACCCACTGAGCCCCACTCTCCCTGCTTTTTCCTCACAGCTCTGTGGACACCTTTTCAAGTATTTCTTCAATTCCCCTTTTGAAAGTTATTATTGAATCTGCTTCCACCGCCCGTTCAGGCAGTGAATTCCAGATCATCACAACTCGCTGCGTAAAGAAACATTCTCCCGACACAGTCCCGACACTAAACACAGTCCCTACACTGAACACAGTCCATACACTGAACACAGTCCCTACACTGAACACAGTCCATACACTGAACACAGTCCATACACTGAACACAGTCCATACACTGAACACAGTCCTTACACTGAACACAGTCCATACACTGAACACAGTCCATACACTGAACACAGTCCATACACTGAACACAGTCCTTACACTGAACACAGTCCATACACTGAACACAGTCCCGACACTGAACACAGTCCCTGCACTGAACACAGTCCCTACACTGAACACAGTCCCGACACTGAACACAGTCCCTGCACTGAACACAGTCCCTACACTGAACACAGTCCATACACTGAACACAGTCCATGCACTGAACACAGTCCCTACACTGAACACAGTCCATACACCGAACACAGTCCCGACACTAAACACAGTCCATACACTGAACACAGTCCATACACTGAACACAGTCCCTACACTGAACACAGTCCCTGCACTGAACACAGTCCCTACACTGAACACAGTCCATACACTGAACACAGTCCATGCACTGAACACAGTCCATACACTGAACACAGTCCCTACACTGAACACAGTCCCTGCACTGAACACAGTCCATACACTGAACACAGTCCCTACACTGAACACAGTCCTTACACTGAACACAGTCCCTACACTGAACACAGTCCCTGCACTGAACACAGTCCTTACACTGAACACAGTCCCTACACTGAACACAGTCCCGACACTAAACACAGTCCATACACTGAACACAGTCCATACACTGAACACAGTCCATACGCTGAACACAGTCCCTACACTGAACACAGTCCCTGCACTGAGCACAGTCCCTACACTGAACACAGTCCCTGCACTGAACGCAGTCCCGACACTGAACACAGTGTGATTGTGGGAGTGAGTGAGTGTGCGAGTGAGTGAGTGTGCGAGTGTGTATGTGAGTGTGTTTTGCCCAGACAGGGTGTGCACATGGTGAGAGAAGGTGTTTGTGGAATTGGAAACAGTGTTTAATGTTTGAAACTGGTGATATCTGTACACTCAGGAGTTGAGGGGCTGTGTCCAGTCCCCACAGAATGTCAGCGAGCTGTTCTCTCTTATTCAGAAACAGTTCATTTCTGGCAGGTCCTCACACCTTGTCCAAACATTTACAGACAGGCCGGCGACTGCACACAGATCAGTTCCTTTTTAGAGGCAAACGATTAACAGACCGACAATCTACTCCGAAAGTGGGAAATGTTTAACCCAGTGGGGCAGAGGGATGAAGGCAGGGTGAGAGAGACACGGAGAGATTGCACGAAAGAAAGAGAGAGAAGGAGAGGGAGGGAGGGGAGAGACACAGGCGATGAGAGAGGGACAGAGGGAGAGAGAGCAAGAGGCAGAGATCAAGGCACAGACATGGATAGGAGAGGGAGAGAGAAGGAGGGGGAGAGGGGGAGAGAGAGAGAGAGAGAGATGGAAAGGGAGAGAGAGAAGGAGAGGGAGAGAGGGGAGATAGAGAGAGGGAGAGAGAGGAAAACAGAGAGTCGGGGTTGAGGATAGTTACTCAGACCGGAAAAAGTTGGGAAGTGGTTTTCCACAGGGATCGGTACTGGGACCACTGTTGTTCACAATTTACATCAACGATTTGGACTCAGGAATCAGAAGTACAATTTCACAATTTGCCGACGATAACAAATTGGGGGGTGTCGTTAATACACAGGAAGAATGGGTCAAAATACAAGAGGATATTAATAAACGTACAGAATGGGCGTGGAATTGGGAAATGAATTTCAATGTAGATAAGTGTGAGGTGGTGCATTTTGGTGGGAAGAATAAGGAGGCCACACACTGATTGGATAATAAGAGTCTAAATGGGGGAGAGGAGCAGAGGGATCTGGGGGTACAGATACACAAATCACCAAAAGTAGAGACGCAGGTTAATAAGGACATAAAAAAAGGCAAATCAAACACTGGGTTCATTTCCAGAGGGATAGAATTGAAAAGCAGAGAAGTTATGTTCAAATTGTATAGAACCTTGGTTAGACCACACTTGGAGCATTGTGCACAGTTCTGGTCTCCATATACCTTGGTTAGACCACACTTGGAGCACTGTGCACAGTTCTGGTCTCCATATACCTTGGTTAGACCACACTTGGAGCACTGTGCACAGTTCTGGTCTCCATATACCTTGGTTAGACCACACTTGGAGCAATGTGGACAGTTCTGGTCTCCATATGCCTTGGTTAGGCCACACTTGGAGCACTGTGCACAGTTCTGGTCTCCACAAACCTTGGTTAGACCACACTTGGAGCACTGTGCACAGTTCTGGTCTCCATATGCCTTGGTAAGACCACACTTGGAGCACTGTGCACAGTTCTGGTCTCCATATACCTTGGTTAGACCACACTTGGAGCACTGTGCACAGTTCTGGTCTCCATATACCTTGGTTAGACCACACTTGGAGCACTGTGCACAGTTCTGGTCTCCATATGCCTTGGTAAGACCACACTTGGAGCACTGTGCACAGTTCTGGTCTCCATATACCTTGGTTAGACCACACTTGGAGCACTGTGCACAGTTCTGGTCTCCATATACCTTGGTTGGACCACACTTGGAGCACTGTGCACAGTTCTGGTCTCCATATACCTTGGTTAGACCACACTTGGAGCACTGTGCACAGTTCTGGTCTCCATATACCTTGGTTAGACCACACTTGGAGCACTGTGCACAGTTCTGGTCTCCATATACCTTGGTTAGACCACACTTGGAGCACTGTGCACAGTTCTGGTCTCCATATACCTTGGTTAGACCACACTTGGAGCACTGTGCACAGTTCTGGTCTCCATATACCTTGGTTAGACCACACTTGGAGCACTGTGCACAGTTCTGTTCTCCATATACCTTGGTGAGACCACACTTGGAGCACTGTGCACAGTTCTGGTCTCCATATACCTTGGTTGGACCACACTTCCTCCCCGCGCCCTTCTCCGCCTCCCCGTAAATATCGGAGTCAATGCTGAGGAGAAACAGGACACGGATATGAGAATTTGATGAATGCAGTGACTTTTATTTCTGATTGCAGCAGTACAAGGGTCAGGGATCACGGGGCCGACACCATCAAACGCAGCCTCAATTAAAGTTGGCTTCTGTTGGAACCTCGGACGGGTTTCACAGCGGGATCCATCTCAGTCCGAACCTTGCTTCGGGATGCAGCACGCGTTTCCCCAGGAACACAGACCGTGCAAAGTGACCTCGTTGGCCGCACACAGTAGAACTGTGCAGTACCCTCCATTCGACTCACATCCAAATATCGAACCTGAAATCAGCAAAGGAAGAGGTCGTTCATCCATCGTTCTGTGCGGGGAAAGTGGGGAGACCATCAGGGACGGACCGAGCCGAGTCTCTCAGTGTTACAGTCAGGTGGGACGGGGGGTGCGGAGGAGGCGGGCGTGGGGAGTATTTACACAGAATTACATAGAATTTACAGCACAGAAACAGGCCCCACTGGTCTATCCCAGTGTTTATGCTCCACACGAGCCTCCTCCCTCCCTACTCCATCTCACCCTCTCACCATCTCCTTCTATTCCTCTCTCCCTCATGTGTTTATCCAGCTTCCCCTTAAATCCATCTACACTATTCATTTCAACTACTCCTTGTGGGAGCGAGTTCCACATTCTCACCACTCTCTGGGTAAAGAAGTTTCTCCTGAATTCCCCTCTTTGATTTATTAGTGACTATCTTATATTTATGGCCCCGAGTTCTGGTCTCCCCCACAAGTGAAAACATCTTCTCTCCGTCTACCCTATCGAACCCTTTCATAATCTTAAAGACCTCGCTCAGGTCACCCCTCAGTCTTCTCTATTCTGGAGAAAAGAGCCCCAGTCTGTTCAATCTTTCCTGATAGGTAAAACCTCTCCGTTCTGGTATCAACCTTGTAAATCTTTTTTGCACCTTCTCCGATGCCTCCATATCCTTTTTATAAGATGGAGATCAGAACAGGACACAGTTCTCCAAGTGTGGTCTAACGAAGGTATACGGAGACCAGAACTGTGCACATTGCTCCAAGTGTTGTCTAACCAAGGATTATGGGGACCAGAACTCTGCACAGTGTTCCAAGTGTGGTCTAACCAAGGCATATGGAGACCAGGACCGTGCACAGTGCTCCAAGTATGGCCTAACCACGGTACATGGAGACCAGAACTGTGAACAGTGCTCCAAGTGTGGTCTAATAAAAGGCATATGGAGACCAGAACTGTGCAAAGTGCTACAAGTGTAGTCTAACCAAGGTAGATGGAGACCAGAACAGTGCACAGTGCTCCAAGTGTGGTCCAACCAAGGCATATGGATCCCAGAATGGTGCACAGTGCTCCAAGTGAGGTCTAAGCAAGGTATATGCTGACCAGAACTGATTACAGTGCACCAAGTGTGGTCTAACCAAGGTCTATGGAGACCAGAACTGTGCACAGTGCTCCAAGTGTGGTCTAATAAAGGTATATGGAGACCAGAACGGTGCACAGTGCTCCAAGTGTGGTCTAACCAAGGTATATGGAGACCAGAAATGCGCACAATGGTCCAAGTGCACTCTAACCAAGGTATATGGAGACCAGAAATGTGCACAGTGCTCCAAGTGTGGTCTAAACAAGGCATATGGAGGCCAGAACTATGCACAGTACTCCAAGTGTGGTCTAACCAACGTGCATGGAGACCAGAACTGTGCACAGTGCTCCAAGTGTAGTCTAACCAAGGTAGATGGAGACCAGAACTGTGCACAGTGTTCCAGGTGTGGTCCAACCAAGGCATATGGATGGCAGAATGGTGCACAGTGCTCCAAGTGAGGCCGAAGCAAGGTATATGCTGACCAGAACTGATTGCAATGCACCAAGTGTTGTCCTACCAAGGTCTATGGAGATCAGAACTGTGTACAGTGCTCCAAGTGTGGTCTAACCAAGGTATGTGGTGAACAGAACTGTGCACAGTGTTCCTGGTGTGGTCAAACTAATGTACATGGAGACCAGAACTGTGCACAGTGCTCCACATGTGGTCTTACCAAGGTATATGGAGACCAGAATGGTGCACAGTGCTCCAAGTGCGGTCTAACCAAGGTTTCTGGTGACCAGAACTGTGCACAGTGCTCCAAGTGTGGTCTAACCAAGGGATATGGAGACCAGAACTGTGCACAGTGCTTCAAGTGTGATCTAACCAAGGTATATGGAGACCAGAACTGTGCATAGTGATCCAAGTGTTGTCTAAACAAGGTTTATGGAGACCAGAACTGTGCACAGTGCTCCAAGTGTGGTCTAACCAAGGTATATTGAGACCAGAATCGTGCACAGTGCTCCAAGTGCGATCTAAGTAAGGTATATGCTGACCAGAACTGTGCACAGTACTCCACGTGTGGTCGAACCAAGGGACATGGAGACCAGAACTGTACACAGCAGTCCAATTGCTGTCTAACCAAGTTATATGGAGACCAGAACTGTGCACAGTGTTCCAAGTGTGGTCTAACCAAGGGATATTGAGATCAGAACTGTCACACTTGTCCAGGTGTGCTCGAACTAAGGGATATGGAGACCAGAACTGTGCACAGTACTCCAAGTGCGTTCTTACCAAGGTATCTGGATACCAGAACTGTGCACAGTACTTCAAGTGTGGTCTAACCAAGGTATATGGAGACCAGAACTGTTCGCATTGCAACACGTGTGGTCTAATCAAGGTATATGAAGACCAGGACTGTGCACAGTGCTCCAAGTGTGGTCCAACCAAGGTATATGGAGACCAGAACTGTGCACAGTGCTCCAAGTGTGGTCTAACCAAGGTATCTGGATACCAGAACTGTGCACAGTGCTCAAAGTGTGGCCTCACCAAGGTGTATGGAGACCAGAACCGTGCTCAGTGCTCCAAATTTGGTCTCACCAATGTCTGTGCAGACCAGAACCATGCACAGTACTCCAAGTGTGATCTAACCAAGGTATATGGAGAGCAGAACGGTGCACATTGCTCCAAATGTGGTCTAACCAAGGGATATGAAGACCAGAACTGTGCACAGTACTCCAGCTGTGGTCTAACCAAGTATATGGAGACCAGAACTGTGCACAGTACTCCATGTTTGGTCTAACCAAGGTATATGGAGACCACAACGTTGCACAGTATACAAAATGTGGTCTAACCAATGGATATGAAGACCAGAACTGTGCACAGTGTTCCTGGTGTGGACTAACCAAGTATATGGAGACCAGAACTGTGCACAGTTCTCCAAGTGTGGTCTAACCAAGGTATATGGAGACCAGAATGCTGCACAGTGCTCCAAGTGTGATCTATCCAACGGATATGGAGACCAGAACCGTGCACAGTGCTCCAAGTGTGGTCTAACCAAGGTATATGGACACCAGAACTGTGCACATTGCCCCAAGTGTGTCTAACTAAGGGATATGAAGACCGGAACTGTGCACAGTGCTCCAAGTGTTGCCACACCAAGGTATATGGTGACCAGAACTGTGCACAATCGTCCAAGTGTGATCGAACCAAGATATATGGAGACCAGAACGATGCACAGTGATCAATGTATGGTCTAACCAAGGTATATGGTGACCAGAACTGTGCACAATCGTCCAAGTGTGGTCTAACCAACTGATATGGAGACCAGAACTGTGCACAGTCGTCCAAGTGTGGTCTAAAAAAGGTGTTTGGAGACCAGAACTGTGCACAGTACTCCAGCTGTGGTCTAACCAAGATATATGGAGACCAGAACTGTGCGCAATACTCCAAGTGTGGTCCAGCCAAGGTGTATGGAGACCAGAACTTTGCACAGTGCTCCGTGTGTGGTCTAACCAAGGTATATGGAGACCAAAACTGTGCACAGTGCTCCGAAAGTGGTGTAACCAAGGGATATGGAGACCTGAACTGTGAACAGTCGTCCAAGTGTGGTCTAACCAAGGGATATGGAGATCAGAACTGTGCACAGTGCTCCAGGTGTGGTCTAGCCAAGGTATACGGTGACCAGAACTGTGCACAGTTGTCCAGGTGTGGTCTAACCAAGGGGTATGGAGAACTGAACTGTGCACAGGAAGTCCAAGTGTGGTCTAACCAAGTTATATGGAGACCAGAACGGTGCACAGTGCTCCAAGTGTGATCGAACCAAGGGATATGGAGATCAGAACAGTGCACAATAGTCCAAGTGTTGTCTAACTGAGGGATATGGAGACCAGAACTGTGCACAGTAGTACAAGTGTGGTGTAACTAATGGATATGGAGACCAGATCTGTGCACATTACTTCAAGTGTGGTCAAACCAAGGTTTATGGTGACCAGAACTGTTCGCATTGCAACAAGTGTGGTCGAATCAAGGTATATGAAGACCAGAACTGTGCACACTACTCCAAGTGTGATGTAACCAAGGTATATGGAGACTAGAACTGTGCACAGTGCTCCAAGTGTGGTCTAACCAAGGAAAATGGAGACCAGAACCGTGCTCAGTGCTCCAAGTTTGGTCTAACCAAGGCATATGGAGAGCAGAACTGTGCACAGTGCTCCAAGTGTGGTCTAACCAAGGGATATGAAGACCAGAACTGTGCACAGTACTCCAGCTGTGGTCCAACCAAGGTATATGGATACCAGAACAATGCACAACACTCCAAGTGTGGTCCAACCAAGGTATACGGAGACCAGAACTGTGCACATTGCTCCAAGTGTTGTCTAACCAAGGATTATGGGGACCAGAACTCTGCACAGTGCTCCAAGTGTGGTCTAACCAAGGCATATGGAGACCAGGACCGTCCACAGTGCTCCAAGTATGGCCTAACCACGGTACATGGAGACCAGAACTGTGAACAGTGCTCCAAGTGTGGTCTAATAAAAGGCATATGGAGACCAGAACTGTGCAAAGTGCTACAAGTGTAGTCTAACCAAGGTAGATGGAGACTAGAACAGTGCACAGTGCTCCAAGTGTGGTCCAACCAAGGCATATGGATCCCAGAATGGTGCACAGTGCTCCAAGTGAGGTCTAAGCAAGGTATATGCTGACCAGAACTGATTACAGTGCACCAAGTGTGGTCTAACCAAGGTCTATGGAGACCAGAACTGTGCACAGTGCTCCAAGTGTGGTCTAATAAAGTTATATGGAGACCAGAACTGTGCACAGTGCTCCAAGTATGGTCTAACCAAGGTATAAGGAGGCCAGAACTGTGCACAATGCTCCAAGTGTGGTCTAAACAAGGTATATGGAGACCAGAACTGTGCACAGTGCTCCAAGTGTGGTCTAAACAAGGTATATGGAGGCCAGAACTATGCACAGTACTCCAAGTGGAGTCTAACCAAGGTATATGGAGACCAGAACTGCGCACAGTGCTTCAAGTGTGATCTAACCAAGGTATTTGGAGACCACAACTGTGCACAGTGATCCAAGTGTGGTCTAACCAACGTGCATGGAGACCAGAACTGTGCACAGTGCTCCAAGTGTAGTCTAACCAAGGTAGATGGAGACCAGAACTGTGCACAGTGTTCCTGGTGTGGACAAACCAACGTATATGGAGACCAGAACTGCGCACAGTGTTCCAGGTGTGCTCGAACCAAGGTATATGGAGACCGGAACTGTGCACAGTGTTCCAAGTGTGGTCCAACCAAGGCATATGGATGGCAGAATGGTGCACAGTGCTCCAAGTGAGGCCGAAGCAAGGTATGTGGTGAACAGAACTGATTGCAGTGCACCAAGTGTTGTCCTACCAAGGTCTATGGAGACCAGAACTGTGTACAGTGCTCCAAGTGTGGTCTAACCAAGGTATGTGGTGAACAGAACTGTGCACAGTGTTCCTGGTGTGGACAAACCAACGTATATGGAGACCAGAATTGTGTGCAGTGATCCAGGTGTGGTCAAACTAATGTACATGGAGACCAGAACTGTGCACAGTGCTCCACATGTGGTCTTACCAAGGTATATGGAGACCAGAATGGTGCACAGTGCTCCAAGTGCGGTCTAACCAAGGTTTCTGGTGACCAGAACTGTGCACAGTGCTCCAAGTGTGGTCTAACCAAGGGATATGGAGACCAGAACTGTGCACAGTGCTTCAAGTGTGATCTAACCAAGGTATATGGAGACCAGAACTGTGCACAGTGCTCCAAGTGTGGTCTAACCAAGGTATATTGAGAGCAGAACTGTGCACAGTGCTCCAAGTGTGGTCTAACCAAGGGATATGAAGACCAGAACTGTGCACAGTACTCCAGCTGTGGTCTAACCAAGGTATATGGATACCAGAACAATGCACAATACTCCAAGTGTGGTCCAACCAAGGTATATGGAGACCAGAACTGTGCACAGCACTCCATGTTTGGTCTAACCAAGGTATATGGTGACCACAACGGTGCACAGCATCCCAAGTGTGGTCCAACCAAGGTATATGGAGACCAGAACCGTGCACAGTGCTCCACGTGTGGTCTAACCAAGCTATATGGAGACCAGAATGGTGCGCAGTGCTCCAAGTGTGGTCTAACTAAGGGATATGAAGTCCGGAACTGTGCACAGTGCTCCAAGTGTGGTCTAACCAAGGTATGTGGAGAACAGAACTGTGCACATTGCCCCAAGTGTGGTCTAACTGAGGGATATGAAGTCCGGAACTGTGCACAGTGCTCCAAGTGTTGCCAAACCAAGGTATATGGAGACCAGAACTATGCACAGTGATCCAAGTGTGGTCTAACCAAGGTATATGGAGACCATATCAGTACGCAACACACCAAGTGTGGTCCAACCAAGCTGTATGGAGACCAGAACAGTGCACAGTGCTCCACGTGTGGTCTAATCAAGGTATATGGAGACTAGAACTGTGCACAGTGCTCCAAGTGTGATCTAAGCAATGTATCTGCTGACCAGAACTGTGCAAAATGCTCCAAGTGTGGTCTAACCAAGGTATACGCTGACCAGAATTTTGTACAGTCGTCCAAGTGTGGTGTAACCAACGGATATGGAGACCTGAACTGTGCACAGTGCTCCAAGTGTGGTCTAACCAAGGGATATGGAGATCAGAATTGTGCACAGTAGCCCAAGTGTGGTCTGACTAAGGGATATGGAGACCAGAACTGTGCACAGTAGTAAAAGTGTGGTGTAACCAAGGAATATGGAGACCTGAACTGTGCACAGTCGTCCAAGTGTGGTCTAACCAAGTTATATGAAGACCAGAACTGTGCACAGTACTCCAGCTGTGGTCTATCCAAGGGATATGGTGACCAGAACTGTGCACAATACTCCAAGTGTGATCTGAACAACGGTTATGGAGACCAGAACTGTGCACAGTGCTCCATGTGTGGTCTAACCAAGGTATATGGAGACCAGAAATGTGCCAAGTGCTTCAAGTGTGATCTAATCAAGATATATGGAGACCAGAACTGTGCACCGTAGTCCAAGTGTGGTCTAACCAATGGATATGGAGACCAGAACTGTTTGCATTGCAACAAGTGTGGTCTAATCAAGGAATATGAAGACCACGACTGTGCACAGCACTCCAAGTGCGGTCCAACCAAGGTATCTGGAGAGCAGAACTGTGCACAGTGCTCCAAGTGTGGTCTAACCAAGGGATATGGAGACCAGAACTGTGCACAGTACTCCAAGTGTGGTATAACCAAGGGATATGAAGTCCAGAACTGTGCACAGTACTCCAGCTGTGGTCTAACCAAGGGATATGGTGACCAGAACTGTGCACAATACTCCAAGTGTGATCTAAACAACGGTTATGGAGACCAGAACTGTGCACAGTGCTCCATGTGTGGTCTAACCAAGGTATATGGAGACCAGAAATGTGCCAAGTGCTTCAAGTGTGATCTAATCAAGATATATGGAGACCAGAACTGTGCACCGTAGTCCAAGTGTGGTCTAACCAATGGATATGGAGTCCAGAACTGTTTGCATTGCAACAAGTGTGGTCTAATCAAGGAATATGAAGACCACGACTGTGCACAGCACTCCAAGTGCGGTCTAACCAAGGTATCTGGAGAGCAGAACTGTGCACAGTGCTCCAAGTGTGGTCTAACCAAGGGATATGGAGACCAGAACTGTGCACAGTACTCCAAGTGTGGTATAACCAAGGGATATGAAGTCCAGAACTGTGCACAGTGCTCCAGCTGTGGTCTAACCAAGGTATATGGAGACCAGAACTGTGCACAGTACTCCAAGTGTGGTCCAACCAAGGTATATGGAGGCCAGAACTGTGCACAGTGCTCCTGGTGTGGACTAACCAAGTTATATGGAGACCAGAACTGTGCACAGTGCTCCTCGTGTTGTCTAACCAATGTATACGGAGACCAGAATGCTGCACAGTGCTCCAAGTGTGGTCTCACCATGGAATATGAAGACCAGAACTGTGCACAGTGCTCCAAAGTGTGGTTCATCCAATGTATATGGTGACCAGAACTGTGCACAGTACTCCAGCTGTGGTCCAACCAACGGATATGCAGACCAGAACTGTGCATAATGCTCCACATGTGGTCTAACCAAGGTATATGGAGACCAGAATGGTGCACAGTGCTCCAAGTGTGGTCTAACCAAGGTATATGGAGACCAGAACTGTGCACATGGCATCAAGTGTGGGCTAACCAAGGTATATGGAGTCCAGAACTGTGCACAGTGCTCCAAGTGTGGTCGAACAAATGTATATGGAGACCAGAACTGTGCACAGTGCTCCATGTGTGGTCTAACGAAGATATATGGAGACCAGAAATGTGCACATGCTCCAAGTGTGATCTAAGCAAGGTATATGGAGACCAGAACTGTGCACAGTAATCCAATTGTTGTCTAACCAAGTTATATGGAGACCAGAACTGTGCACAGTACTTCAAGTGTGGTCTAACCAAGGTATCTGGATACCAGAACTGTGCACAGTGCTCAAAGTGTGGCCTCACCAAGGTATATGGAGACCAGAATTGTGCACAGTGCTCCAAGTGTGGTCTAACCAAGGTATCTGGATACCAGAACTGTGCACAGTGCTCAAAGTGTGGCCTCACCAAGGTATATGGAGACCAGAATTGTGCACAGTGCTCCAAGTGTGGTCTAACAAAGTTTCTGTACAAGTTTAACATAACTTCTCTACTTTTCAATTCTATCCCTCTAGAAATGAACCCCAGTGTTTGATTTGCCCTTTTTTTATGGTCTTATTAACCTGCGTCTCTACTTTTGGTGATTTGTGTATCTGTGCCCCCAGATCCCTCTGCTCCTCTCCCCCATTTAGACTCTTATTCTTCCCACCAAAATGCACCACCTCACACTCATCTATATTGAAATTCATTTCCCAATTACACACCCATTCTGTACGTTTATTGATATCCTCTTGTATTTTGACCCATTCTTCCTGTGTATTAACGACACCCCCCAATTTGTTATCGTCGGCAAATTGTGAAATTGTACTTCTGATTCCTGAGTCCAAATCGTTGATGTAAATTGTGAACAACAGTGGTCCCAGTACCGATCCCTGTGGAAAACCATTTCCCAACTTTTTCCGGTCTGAGTAACTATCCTTAACCCCTACTCTCTGTTTTCCTCTCTCTCCCTCTCTCTTTCTCCCCTCTCTCCCTCACTTTCTCTCTATCCCTCTCCCTCTCTTTCTCTCTCTCCCTTTCCCTCTCTCTCTCTCTCTCTCCCTCTCTCCCTCTCCAATCCATGCCTTTGTCTTGATCTCTGCCTCTTGCTCTCTCTCCCTCTGTCCCTCTCTCATCACCTGTGTCTCTCCCCCCTTACCTCCCTCTCGTTCTCTCTCTTTCTTTCGTGCGATCTCTCCGTGTCTCTCTCACCCTGCCTTCATCCCTCTGCCCCACTGGGTTAAACATTTCCCACTTTCTGAGCAGATTGTTGGTCTGTTAATCGTTTGCCTCAAAAACGGAACTGATCTGTGTGCAGTCGCCGGTCTGTCTGTAAATGTTTGGACAAGGTGTGAGGACCTGCCAGAAATGAACTGTTTCTGAATAAGAGAGAACAGCTCGCTGACATTCTGTGGGGACTGGACACAGCCCCTCAACTCCTGAGTGTACAGATATCACCAGTTTCAAACATTAAACACTGTTTCCAATTCCACAAACACCTTCTCTCACCATGTGCACACCCTGTCTGGGCAAAACACACTCACATACACACTCACACACACACTCACTCGCACACTCACTCACTCACACAATCACACTGTGTTCAGTGCAGGGACTGTGTTCAGTGTAGGGACTGTGCTCAGTTTCGGGGCCGTGTTCAGTGTCGGAACTGTGTTCAGTGTGGGGTCTGTGTTCAGTGAAGGGACTGTGTTCAGTGTCGGGACTGTGTTCAGTGTCGGGACTGTGTTCAGTGTGGGGACTGTGTTCAGTGTGGGGACTGTGTTCAATGCGGGGACTGTGTTCAGTGCGGGGACTGTGTTCAGTGTGGGGAATGTGTTCAGTGTGAGGACTGTGTTCAGTGTGGGGACTGTGTTCAGTGTGGGGACTGTGTTCAGTGCAGGGACTGTGTTCAGTGTGGGGACTGTGTTCAGTGTGGGGACTGTGTTCAGTGTTGGGACTGTGTTCAGTTTAGGGACTGTGTTCAATGTGGGGACTGTGTTCAGTGTGGGGACTGTGCTCAGTGCAGGGACTGTGTTGAGTGTCGGGACTGTGTTCAGTGCAGGGACTGTGTACAGCATCGGGACTGTGTTCAGCATCGGGACTGTGTTCAGCATAGGGACTGTGTTCAGTGTAGGGACTGTGTTCAGTGTAGGGACTGTGTTCAGTGCAGGGACTGTGTTCAGTGTTGGGATTGTGTTCAGTGTATGGACTGTGTTCAGTGTAGGGACTGTGCTAAATGTAGGGACTGTGTTCAGTGTTGGGACTGCGTTCGGTGTAGGGATTGTGTTCAGTGTAGGGACTGTGTTAACCAGAGGGACTGTGTTCAGCGTAGGGACTGTGTTCAGGATAGAGGCGGCAATCTGTCCCTACACCGAATAGAGTCCCAACACTGAACACAGTCCCTACGCAGAACACAGTCCCAACGCTGTACACAGTCCCTGCACCGAATACAGTCCCAACACTGAACACAGTCCCTACGCAGAACACAGTCCCAACGCTGTACACATTCCCAACACTGAATACAGTCCCAACACTGAACACAGTCCCTCCACTGAACACAGTGTGATTGTGCGAGTGAGTGAGTGTGTGAGTGAGTGAGTGTGCGAGTGAGTGAGTGTGCGAGTGTGTATGTGAGTGTGTTTTGCCCAGACAGGGTGTGCACATGGTGAGAGAAGGTGTTTGTGGAATTGGAAACAGTGTTTAATGTTTGAAACTGGTGATATCTGTACACTCAGGAGTTGAGGGGCTGTGTCCAGTCCCCACAGAATGTCAGCGAGCTGTTCTCTCTTATTCAGAAACAGTTCATTTCTGGCAGGTCCTCACACCTTGTCCAAACGTTTACAGACAGACCGGCGACTGCACACAGATCAGATCCGTTTTAGAGGCAAACGATTAACAGACCGACAATCTGCTCAGAAAGTGGGAAATGTTTAACCCAGTGGGGCAGAGGGATGAAGGCAGGGTGAGAGAGACACGGAGAGATCACACGAAAGAAAAAGAGAGAGAAGGAGAGGGAGGGAGGGGAGAGACACAGGCGATGAGAGAGGGACAGAGGGAGAGAGAGCAAGAGGCAGAAATCGAGGCATGAACAGGGTTAGGTAGGGAGAGAGAGTGAGAGAGAGGGAGGGGAGAGTGAAAGAGAGAGAGAGAGGGCGGTTTCTGGTCTCAATATAAATTGGGTGGCCCACACTTGGAGCACTGTGCACAGTTCTGCTCTCCATATACCTTGGTTAGACCACACTTGGAGCACTGTGCACAGTTCTGCTCTCCATATACCTTGGTTAGACCACACTTGGAGCACTGTGCACAGTTCTGCTCTCCATATACCTTGGTTAGACCACACTTGGAGCACTGTGCACATTTCTGCTCTCCATATACCTTGGTTCGACCACACATGGAGCACTGTGCACAATTCTGGTCTCCATATACCTTGGATAGACAACAGTTGGAGCACTGTGCACAGTTCTGGTCTCCATATACCTTGGATAGACAACAGTTGGAGCACTGTGCACAGTTCTGGTCTCCATATACCTTGGATAGACCAAACTTGGAGCACTGTGCACAGTTCTGTTCTCAATGCACCTTGGTTAGACCACACTTGGAGTACTGTGCACAGTTCTGGTCTCCATATACCTTGGTTAGACCACACGTGGAGCACTGGTCATTTTCACATTCTGTTTGTGGGATCTTGCTATGCACAAATTGGCTGACACGTTTCCCACATTACAACAGTGACCACTCCTGTAAGAGGTCTTCATTGGCTGTAGAGGGCTTTGGGACATCCTGAGGGAGATGAAAGACGCCATGTAAATGGAGGATCCTTCTTTCTCTCTCTCTCTCCCTCTCTCTCTTTCTCTCTCTCTCTCTTTCTCACTCTCTCTTTTTCTCTCCTTTTTCTCTCACTTTCTTTCTCCATCTCTGTCTTTCTCTGTTTTTTCTCTCTATCTTTCTTTCTTTCTCTCTATCTCTACCATTCTCTCTCTTCCTCTCTCTCTCTACCTTTCTTTTTTTCTCTCTCTCCCTCTGTCTTTTTTCTCTCTCTCCCTCTTCCATTCTCTCTCTATCTCTGGTTCTCTCTTTCTTTCTCTCTCTCTTTCTCTCTCCCTCATTCTCTCTCTCTCTTTTTCTGTGTATCTCTTTCTTTCTCTCTCTTTCTCTCTTTCTTTCTCTCTCTCTCACTCTTTCTTTCTCTCTCTCCATCTTTCTCTCTCTCTCTCTTTCCTTTCTCCAAAGCCTGTATCCCTCACTTTTCCCGCTCGCTGGGTATTGACTGGAAGCAGGAACTGGGAGATTTCCCTCTCCCCATTCCCCCAGGTACTGAGACAAATTGTCCCCTCTGTGTCACTGGTCCAGCTCACACCCGCTCCCTCAGCACTGGCCGGAGACGGGCTCTTGATTTCCTGGATTGATTGTCCAGTGGGTGATTTACTGACCGTCAAGAGACCTTGGAGAGAGCCCACTTTGGCCAGCGATGGGCTGAGCCAGCACCAGGACTCCAAGGACCAGGAGCAGAACCTTCTTCATCTTCCACTGAGTGGCTCAGAGTCAGGATCAGACGGCTGGAGTACAGAAGCTCGGTGTCCAGATACAGAGAGTTTACTGCAATTTATACTCACCCACACGGGGAGTGGCCCCATCTCGGGCATTTAAAGGGACAGTCCAACAACTAAGGGCGACAGTAGCTGGAATCAAAATTTAAATAGATCTTAAATATTCTGTGTAGTGACTGCGTTCAGTGCAGGGACTGTGTTCAGTGTAGGGAGCGTGTTCAGTGCAGGGGCCGTGTTCAGCGTGGGGACTGTGCTCAGTGTAGGGACTGTGCTCAGTGTCGGGACTGTGTTCAGTGTAGGGACTGTGTTCAGGATAGAGGCGGCAATCTGTCCCTCCTCCGAATACAGTCCCAACACTGAACACAGTCCCTGCACTGAACACATTCCCTAAACTGAACACACTCCCTGCACTGAACACAGTCCCTACACTGAATACAGTCCCTACGTGGAACACAGTCCCGACGCTGAACGCAGTCCCTACACTAAACACAGTCCCTGCACTGAACACAGCCCCTGCACTGAACACAGTCCCTGCACTGAACACAGTGTGAGTGTGTGAGTGAGTGAGTGTGTGAGTGAGTGAGTGTGCGAGTGAGTGAGTGTGTGAGTGAGTGAGTGTGCGAGTGTGTATGTGAGTGTGTTTTGCCCAGACAGGGTGTGCACATGGTGAGAGAAGGTGTTTGTGGAATTGGAAACAGTGTTTAATGTTTGAAACTGGTGATATCTGTACACTCAGGAGTTGAGGGGCTGTGTCCAGTCCCCACAGAATGTCAGCGAGCTGTTCTCTCTTATTCAGAAACAGTTCATTTCTGGCAGGTCCTCACACCTTGTCCAAACGTTTACAGACAGACCGGCGACTGCACACAGATCAGTTCCGTTTTAGAGGCAAACGATTAACAGACCGACAATCTGCTCAGAAAGTGGGAAATGTTTAACCCAGTGGGGCAGAGGGATGAAGGCAGGGTGAGAGAGACACGGAGAGATCGCACGAAAGAAAGAGAGAGAAGGAGAGGGAGGGAGGGGAGAGACACGGGTGATGAGAGAGGGACAGAGGGAGAGAGAGCAAGAGGCAGAAATCAAGGCACAGATATGGATAGGTAGAGAGAGAGAGGGAGAAGGAGAGAGAGGGAAGGAGGGAGGGAGGAGGTGATGGAGGGGGTGTATTACATAGAATTACATCGAATTTACACCAGAGATACAGGCCGTTCGGCCCCTCTGCTCCATGCCGGCGTTTATGCTCCACACGAGCCTCGTCCCTCCCTACTCCATCTCACCCTCTCACCATCTCCTTCTATTCCTCTCTCCCTCATGTGTTTATCCAGCTTCCACTTAAATCCATCTGCACTATTCACCTCAACTACTCCTTGTGGGAGCGAGTTCCACATTCTCACCACTCTCTGGGGAAAGAAGTTTCTCCTGAATTCCCTATTGGATTTATTAGTGACTATCTTATATTTATGGCCCCGAGTTCTGGTCTCCCCCACAAGTGGAAACATCTTCTCTACGTCTACCCTATCGAACCCTTTCATAATCTTAAAGACCTCGATCAGGTCACCCCTCAGTCTTCTCTTTTCTGGAGAAAAGAGCCCCAGTCTGTTCAATCTTTCCTGATATGTAGAACCTCTCAGTTCTGATATCATCCTAGTAAATCTTTTTTGCACCTTCTCCAGTGTCTCCATATCCTTTTTATAATATGGAGACCAGAACTGTGCACAGTGCTCCAAGTGTGGTCTAACCAGGGTATATGGAGACCAGAACTGTGTACAGAGCTCCAAGTGTGGTCTAAACAAGTCATATGGAGACCAGAACTGTGCACAGTGCTCCAAGTGTGGTCTAACCAAGGTATATGGAGACCAGAACCGTGCACAGTGTTCCAAGTGTGGTCTAACCAAGGTATATGGAGACCAGCACTGTGCACTGTGCTCCGAGTGTAGTCTAACCAAGGTATATGGAGATGAGAACTATGTACAGAGCTCCAACTGCAGTCTAACCAGGGTATATGGAGACCAGAACTGTGCACAGTGCTCCAAGTGTGGTCTAACCAAGGTATATGGAGACCAGAACTGTGCACAGTGTTCCAAGTGTGGTCTAACCAAGGTATATGGAGACCAGCACTGTGCACTGTGCTCCGAGTGTAGTCTAACCAAGGTATATGGAGATGAGAACTATGTACAGAGCTCCAACTGCAGTCTAACCAGGGTATATGGAGACCAGAACTGTGTACAGTGCTCCAAGTGTTGTCTAAACAAGTCATATGGAGACCAGAACTGTGCACAGTGCTCCAAGTGTGGTCTAACAAAGTAATGTGGAGACCAGAACTGTGCACAGAACTCCAAGTGTTGACGAACCATGGTATATGGAGACCAGAACTGTGCACACTACTCCAAGTGTTGTCTAACCAAGGTAAATGGAGACCTGAAGTGTGCACAGTACTGCAAGTGTTGTCTAACCAAGGTATATAGAGACCAGAACCGTGCACAGTACTCCAAGTGTGGTCTAACCAATTGATATGGTGACCAGAACTGTGCACAGTGCTCCAAGTGTGGTCTAACCAAGATATATGGAGACCAGAACTGTGCACAGTGCTCCAAGTGTGGTCTAACCAAGTTATATGGGGAGCAGAACTGTGCACAGTGATCCAAGTGTGGTCAAACCAAATTATATCGAGACCAGAACTGTGCACAGTGCTCCAAGTGTGGTCTAACCAAGGTATATGGAGACCAGAACTGTGCACAGTGCTCCAAGTGTGGTCTAACCAAGGTATTTGGAGACCAGAACTGTGCACAGTGCTCCAAATGTGGTCTAACAAAGTAATGTGGAGACCAGAACTGTGCACAGAACTCCAAGTGTTGACGAACCATGGTATATGGAGACCAGAACTGTGCACACTACTCCAAGTGTTGTCTAACCAAGGTACATGGAGACCTGAACTGTGCACAGCACTGCAAGTGTTGTCTAACCAATTAATATTGTGACCAGAACTGTGCACAGTGCTCCAAGTGTTGTCTAAACAAGTTATATGGACACCAGAATGGTGCACAGTGCTCCAAGTGAGGTCTAACCAAGTTTTTTGGGGACCAAAACTGTGCACAGTGCTCCAGGTGTGGACTAACCAAGGCACATGGAGACCAGAACTGTGCACAGTGCTCCAAGTGTGGTCTAACCAAGGTATATGGAGACCAGAACTGTGCACAGTTCTCCAAGTGTGGTCTAACCAAGGTATATGCAGACCAGAACTGTGCACAGTGCTCCAAGTGTGGTCTAACCAAGGTATATGGAGACCAGAACTGTGCACAGTGCTCCAAGTGTGGTCTAACCAAGGTATTTGGAGACCAGAACTGTGCACAGTGCTCCAAGTGTGGTCTAACCAAGGTATATGGAGATCAGAACTGTGCACAGTGCTCCAAGTGTGGTCTAACCAAGTTATATGGGGAGCAGAACTGTGCACAGTGCTCCAAGTGTGGTCAAACCAAATTATATCGAGACCAGAACTGTGCACAGTGCTCCAAGTGTGGTCTAACCAAGGTATATGGAGACCAGAACTGTGCACAGTGCTCCAAGTGTGGTCTAACCAAGTTATATGGGGAGCAGAACTGTGCACAGTGCTCCAAGTGTGAGCTGAACAATTTATAATGAGACCAGAAACCTCCCTCTCTCTCTCTCTTTCGCTCTCCCCGTCCCTCTCTCTCCCTCTCTCTCCCTACCTCACCATGTCTGTGCCTCGATTTCTGCCTCTTGCTCTCTCATCACCCGTGTCTCTCCCCTCCCTCCCTCTCCTTCTCTCTCTTTCTTTCGTGTGATCTCTCCGTGTCTCTCTCACCCTGCCTTCATCCCTCTGCCCCACTGGGTTAAACATTTCCCACTTTCTGAGCAGATTGTCGGTCTGTTGATCGTTTGCCTCTAAAACGGATCTGATCTGTGTGCAGTCGCCGGTCTGTCTGTAAACGTTTGGACAAGGTGTGAGGACCTGCCAGAAATGAACTGTTTCTGAATAAGAGAGAACAGCTCGCTGACATTCTGTGGGGACTGGACACAGCCCCTCAACTCCTGAGTGTACAGATATCACCAGTTTCAAACATTAAACACTGTTTCCAATTCCACAAACACCTTCTCTCACCATGTGCACACCCTGTCTGGACAAAACACACTCACATACACACTCGCACACTCACTCACTCGCACACTCACTCACTCGCACACTCACTCACTCGCATACTCACCCACACACACACTCACTCACTCGCACACTCACTCACTCGCACACTCGCTCACTCACACAATTACTCACTCGCACACTCACTCACTCGCACAATCACACTGTGTTCAGTGTACGGACTGTGTTCAGTGTCGGGTCTGTGTTCAGTGCAGGGACTGTGTTCAGTGCAGGGACTGTGTTCAGTGTAGGGACTGTGTTCAGTGTAGGGACTGTGTTCATTGCAGGGAATGAGTTCAGTGTTGGGTCTGTGTTCAGTATCAGGACTGTATTGAGTGTTGGGGCTGTGTTGAGTGTAGGGTCTGTGTTCAGTGTTGGGTCTGTGCTCAGTGTCGGGACTGTGTTCAGTGTTGGGACTGTGTTCAGTGGAAGGACTGTGTTCAGTGTTGGGACTGTGTTCAGTGTGGGGACTGTGTTTCATGTAGGGTCTGTGTTCAGTGTAGGGACTGTGTTCAGTGTCGGGACTGAGTTCAGTGTAGGGACTGTGTTCAGTGTTGGGAATGTGTTCAGTGTTGGGACTGTGTTTAGTGTAGGGTCTGTGTTCAGTGTCGGGACTGTGTTCAGTGTAGGGACTGTGTTCAGTGTACGGGCTTTGTTCAGTGTACGGGCTTTGTTCAGTGTAGGGACTGTGTTCAGTGCAGGGACTGTGTTCAGTGGAGGGACTGTGTTCAGTGTAAGGATTGTTTTCAGTGTTGGGACTGTGTTCAGTGTACGGGCTATGTTCAGTGGAGGGACTGTGTTCAGTGTCGGGGCTGTGTTCAGTGTACGGACTGTGTTCAGTGTCAGGTCTGTGTTCAGTGTCGGGTCTGTGTTCAGTGTAGGGACTGTGTTCAGTGTAGGGGCTGTGTTCAGTGTCGGGACTGTGTTCAGTGCAGGGGCTGTGTTCAGTGTCGGGACTGTGTTCAGTGCAGGACTGTGTTCAGTGCAGGACTGTGTTCAGTGCAGGGACTGTGTTCAGTGCAGGGACTGTGTGCAGTGTAGGGACTGGGTTCAGTGTAGGGACTGTGTTCAGTGTCGGGTCTGTGTTCAGTGTAGGGTCTGTGTTCAGTGTCGGGGCTATGTTCAGTGTAGGGACTGTGTTCAGTGTAGGGGGTATGTTCAGCATAGGGACTGTGTTCAGTGTAGGGTCTGTGTTCAGTGTAGGGACTGTGTTCAGTGTAGGGACTGTGTTCAGTGTCGGGATAGTGTTCAGTGTCGGGACTGCGTTCAGTGTTGGGAAAGATTGCCGCCTCTATCCTGAACACAGTCCTGACTCTGAACACAGCCCCTACACTGAACACAGTCCCAACACTGAACACAGTCCCAACACTGAATATTAAGATCTATTTAAATTTTGATTCTTTTTAATGTCGCCCTTAGTTGTTGGACTGTCCCTTTAAATGCCCGAGATGGGGCCACTCCCCGTGTGGGTGAGTATAAATTGCAGTAAACTCTCTGTATCTGGACACCGAGCTTCTGTACTCCAGCCGTCTGATCCTGACTCTGAGCCACTCAGTGGAAGATGAAGAAGGTTCTGCTCCTTGTCCTTGGAGTCCTGGTGCTGGCTCAGCCCATCGCTGTCCAAAGTGGGCTCTCTCCAAGGTTTTATGGAGGTCAGTAAATCACCCACTGGACAATCAATCCAGGAAATCAAGAGCCCGTCTCCGGCCAGTGCTGAGGGAGCGGGTGTGAGCTGGACCAGTGACACAGAGGGGACAATTTGTCTCAGGACCTGGGGGAATGGGGAGAGGGAAATCTCCCAGTTCCTGCTTCCAGTCAATACCCAGCGAGCAAGAAAAGCGAGGGATTCAGGCTTTGCAGAAAGGAAAGAGAGAGAGAGAGAGAAAGGAAGAGAGAGAGAAAGGAAGAGATAGAGAGGGAAAGAGAGAGAGGGAAATAGAGAGAGAGAAAGATAAAGAGAGAGAAAGAAAGATAGAGAGAGAGAAAGAGAGATAGAGAGAGAAAGAGACAGAGGGAAATAGAGATAAAGAAAGAAAGTGAGAGAGGGAGAGAGAGAGGAAGAAAGAGAGATGGAGAGAGAGAGAAAGAGAGAGAGGGAAAGAGAGAGAGAGAGAGAGAGATAGAGAGAGAGAGAAAGAAAGAGATGGAGAAAGAATGAGAGAGAGAAAGAAAGGTAGAGAGTGAGAAAGAGAGAGAGAGAAAAAGAGAGAGAGAGAGAGAGAAAGAGAGAGAGAGAGAAAGAAAGAGAGAGAGAGAGAAAGAAAGAGAGAGAGAAAATGAAAGAAAGAGAGAGACAAAGAAAGATAGAGAGAGAGAGAAAGATAGAGAGAGAGAGAAAGAAAGAGAGAGAGAAAGAAAGGTAGAGAGTGAGAGAGAGAGAAAGAGAGAGAACGAATGAGAGAGAGGGAAATGGAGATAAAGAAAAAGAGCGAGAGAAAGATCGAGAGAAAGAAAGGTAGAGAGTGAGAAAGAGAGAGAGAGGGAGAGAAAGAAGGATCCTCCATTTCCATGGCGTCTTTCATCTCCCTCAGGATGTCCCAAAGCCCTCTACAGCCAATGAAGACCTCTGACAGGAGTGGTCACTGTTGTAATGTGGGAAACGTGTCAGCCAATTTGCGCACAGCAAGATCCCACAAACAGCAATGTGAGAATGACCCAGATCATCTGTATTTTAGTGATGTTGGTCGAGGGATAAATATCGGCCCCAGGACACCGGGGAGAACTCCCCCCTGCTCTTCTTCCAAAGTGGCCGTGGGATTTTACGCCCAATCGAGAGGGCAGACGGGGCCCTCGGTTTAAAGTCTCATCCGAAAACATGATAGTCTTATCATCAAGATTGAAGCCCATGGAATAAAGGGGGCAGGAGCAGCACGGATACAGAATTGGCGAAGTGACAGGAAACAGAGAGTAGTGGTGAACGGTTGTTTTTGGGACTGGAGGGAGGTGTACAGTGGTGTTCCCCAGGGCTCGGTGCTGGGACCACTGCTTCTCTTGATATATATTAATGACTTGGACAGGATACAACTTCCAAATTTGCGGATGACACAAAACTTGGAAGGGTAGTGAACACTGAGGAGGATCGTGATAGATTTCAAGAGGAGATGGACAGGCTGGTGGAATGGGCGGACACGTGGCAGATGAAATTTAACGCAGAAAAATGCGGGGTGATACATTTGGGTGGGAAGAACGAGGAGAGACAATATAAACTGGAGGGCACAATTCGAAAAGGGGTACAGGAACAGAGAGATCTGGGGGTATATGTACACAAATCGTTGAAGGTGGCAGAGCAGATTGAGAAAGTGGTTAATAAAGCAGACGGGATCCTGTGCTTTATAAATAGAGGCAGAGAGTACAAAAGCAAGGAAGTCATGATGAACCTTTATAAAACACTGGTTCGGCCACAACTGGAGCATTGTGTCCAGTTCTGGGCATCGCACTTTAGGAAAGATGTGAAGGTCTCAGAGAGGGTGCAGAAGAGATTTACCAGAATGATTCCAGGGATGAGGGACTTTAGTTCCGTGGACAGACTGGAGAAGCTGGGGTTGTTCTCCTTGGAACAGAGACGGTTGCGAGGAGATTTGATCGAGGTGTTCAAAATCATGAAGGGTCCAGACAGAGTAGATAGAGAGAAACTGTTCCCATTGGTGGAAGGGTCAAGGACCAGAGGACACAGATTTAAGGTGATTGGGAAAAGAACCAAAGGTGAGATGAGGAGAAACTTTTTTACCCAGCGAGTGGTGAGGATCTGGAATGCACTGTCCGAGGGGGTGGTGGAGGCAGATTCAATCATGGCCTTCAAAAGGGAACTGGATAAGTCCTTGAAGGGAAGAAATCTGCAGGGCTTTGGGGAAAGGGCGGGGGAGTGGGACTGGCTGGATTGCTCTCGCTACGATTCTGTGATTCTATGAAAGACGGCACCTCCGACAGTGCAGCGCTCCCTCAGTACTGACCCTCCGACAGTGCAGCGCTCCCTCAGTACTGACCCTCCGACAGTGCAGCACTCCCTCAGTAGTGACCCTACGACAGTACGGCGCTCCCTCAGTACTGACCCTCCGATAGTGCAGCACTCCCTCAGTACTGACCCTCCGACAGTGCGGCGCTCCCTCAGTACTGACCCTCCGACAGTGCGGCGCTCCCTCAGTACTGACCCTCCGACAGTGCGGTGCTCCCTCAGTACTGACCCTCCGACAGTGCAGCGCTCCCTCAGTACTGACCCTCCGACAGTGCAGCGCTCCCTCAGTACTGACCCTCCGACAGTGCAGCGCTCCCTCAATACTGACCCTCCGACAGTGCGGCGCTCCCTCAGTACTGACCCTCCGATAGTGCAGCACTCCTTCAGTCGTGACCCTCCGACAGTGCGGCGCTCCCTCAGTACTGACCCTCCGACAGTGCAGCGCTCCCTCAGTACTGACCCTCCGACAGTGCAGCGCTCCCTCAGTACTGACCCTCCGACAGTGCAGCGCTCCCTCAATACTGACCCTCCGACAGTGCAGCACTCCCTCAGTCGTGACCCTCCGACAGTGCGGCGCTCCCTCAGTACTGACCCTCCGACAGTGCAGCGCTCCCTCAGTACTGACCCTCCGACAGTGCAGCGCTCCCTCAGTACTGACCCTCCGATTGTCCAGCGCTCCCTCAGTACTGACCATCCGATTGTCCAGCGCTCCCTTCGTACTGAACTTTCGACATTGGTGAAACTAAATCTCGGGCAGGGTGTATCAGGGGAGGACGATGTAACACAGACTGGTTTGTGCCAGGCTCCAGGAACAATTTTAGTGGGAAACGCGTCAGATGGAAGGATATCAGGTGAGTGGGAAACGTCGGAACAGGAGGAGGCCATTCAGCCCCTCGAGCCCGTTACGTCATTCAATCTGATCATGTCTGGTCTGCACCTCGACTCCCTTTTCCCACATTTTCCAGTCGGGGGAGGTGAGGGAGTTTTAAGGAAGAATAAAGGAGAGTTTCGGGTTAGAGAGTCAGTGAGGGGCGATTTTGACTTTGGGCGATAGGAAGGGAATGGGAAATGGGATTGGGGAGAGGTGGAGAACGGGAGGTCGATATAAAATCAGGCATTTCACACCATCAAAATTCATCAAAATTGCTTGAGGAATAGAACAGAGAATTTATGTTAAACGTGTATACAACCTTGGTTAGACCACACTTGGAGCACTGTGCACAGTTCTGGTCTCCATATACCTTGGTTAGACCACACTTGGAGCACTGTGCACAGTTCTGGTCTCCATATACCTTGGTTAGACCACACTTGGAGCACTGTGCACAGTTCTGGTCTCCATATACCTTGGTTAGACCACACTTGGAGCACTGTGCACAGTTCTGGTCTCCACATACCTTGGTTAGACCACACTTGGAGCACTGTGCACAGTTCTGGTCTCCATGTACCTTGGTCAGACCACACTTGGAGCACTGTGCACACTTCTGTTCTCCATATTTTAAAAAGGATTTCGAGGTACTTGAGAAGGTGTGAAAAAGATTGACAAGGATGAAACCAGAACTGAGAGGTTTTACATATCAGGAAAGATCGAAAAGACTGAGGCTCTTTGCTCGAGAAAAGAGAAGACTGAGGGGTGACCTGATCGAGGTCTTTAAGATTATGAAAGGGTTCGATAGGGTAGACGTAGAGAAGATGTTTCCACTTGTGGGGGAGACCAGAACTCGGGGCCATAAATATAAGATAGTCACTAATAAATCCAATGGGGAATTCAGGAGAAACTTCTTTCCCCAGAGAGTGGTGAGAATGTGGAACTCGCTCCCACAAGGAGTAGTTGAGGTGAATAGTGCAGATGGATTTAAGGGGAAGCTGGATAAACACATGAGGGAGAGAGGAATAGAAGGAGATGGTGAGAGGGTGAGATGGAGTAGGGAGGGAGGAGGCTCGTGTGGAGCATAAACAACGGGATAGACCAGTTGGGCTGAATGGCCTGTTTCTGTGCTGTAAATTCTATGTAATTCTGTGTAAATACTCCCCACGCCCGCCTCCTGCGCACCCCCCGCCCCACCTGACTGTAACACTGAGAGACTCGGCTCGGTCCGTCACTGGTGGTCTCCCCACTTTCCCCGCACAGAACGATGGACGAACGACCTCGTCCTTTGCTGATTTCAGGTGCGATATTTGGATGTAATTCGAATGGAGGGCACTGCACACGTCAACTGTGTGCGGCCAACGAGCTCACTTTGTACCGTCTGTGTTTCTGGGGAAACGTATGCTGCGTCCCGAAGAACGGTTAGGACTGAGATGGATCCCGCTGTGAGACCCGTCCGAGGTTCCAACAGAAGCCAACTTTAATTGAGGCTGCGTTTGATGGTGTAGGCCCCGTGACCCCTGACCCTTGTATTGCTGCAATCAGAAATAAAAGTCACTGCATTGATCAAAGTCTCATATCCGTGTCCTGTTTCTCCTCAGCATTGACTCCGATATTTACGGGGAGGCGGAGAAGGGAGCGGGGAGCAAGTGTGGTCTAACCAAGGTATATGGAGACCAGAACTGTGCACAGTGCTCCAAGTGTGGTCTAACCAAGGTATATGGAGACCAGAACTGTCCACAGTGCTCCAAGTGTGGTCTAACCAAGGTATATGGAGACCAGAACTGTGCACAGTGCTCCAAGTGTGGTCTAACCAAGATATATGGAGACCAGAACTGTGCACAGTGCTCCAAGTGTGGTCTAACCAAGGTATATGGAGACCAGAACTGTGCACAGTGTTCCAAGTGTGGTCTAACCAAGGTATATGGAGACCAGAACTGTGCACAGTGCTCCAAGTGTGGTCCAACCAAGGTATATGGAGACCAGAACTGTGCACAGTGCTCCAAGTGTGGTCTAACCAAGGTATATGGAGACCAGAACTGTGCACAGTGCTCCAAGTGTTGTCTAACCAAGGTATATGGAGACCAGAACTGTGCACAGTGCTCCAAGTGTGGTCTCACCAAGGTATATGGAGACCAGAACATTGCACAGTGCTCCAAGTGTGCTCTAACCAATGTATATGGAGACCAGAACTGTGCACAGTGCTCCAAGTGTGGTCTAACCAAGGTATATGGAGACCAGAACTGTGCACAGTGCTCCAAGTGTGGTCTAACCAAGGTATATGGAGACCAGAACTGTGCACAGTGCTCCAAGTGTGGTCTAACCAAGGTATATGGAGAACAGAACTGTGCACAGTGCTCCAAGTGTGGTCTAACCAAGGTATATGGAGACCAGAACTGTGCACAGTGCTCCAAGTGTGGTCTAACCAAGGTTCTATACAAGTTTAACATAACTTCTCTGCTTTTCAATTCTATCCCTCTGGAAATGAACCACAGTGTTTGATTTGCCTTTTTTTATGGCCTTGTTAACCTGTGTCTCTACTTTTGGTGATTTGTGTATCTGTACCCCCAGATCCCTCTGCTCCTCTCCCCCATTTCGACTCTTATTATCCAATCAGTGTGTGGCCTCCTTATTCTTCCCACCAAAATGCACCTCCTCACACTTATCTACATTGAAATTCATTTCCCAATTCCACGCCCATTCTGTACGTTTATTGATATCCTCTTGTATTTTGACCCATTCTTCCTGTGTATTAACGACACCCCCCAATTTGTTATCGTCGGCAAATTGTGAAATTGTACTTCTGATTCCTGAGTCCAAATCGTTGATGTAAATTGTGAACAACAGTGGTCCCAGTACCGATCCCTGTGGAACACCATTTCCCAACTTTTTCCGGTCTGAGTAACTACCCTGAACCCCTACTCTCTGTTTTCCTCTCTCTCCCTCTCTCTATCTCCTCCCTCTCCCCCTCCTTCTCTCTCCCTCTCCTATCCATGCCTTTGTCTTGATCTCTGCCTCTTGCTCTCTCTCCCTCTGTCCCTCTCTCATCACCAGTGTCTCTCCCCTCCCTCCCTCTTGTTCTCTCTCTTTCTTTCGTGCGATCTCTCCGTGTCTCTCTCACCCTGCCTTCATCCCTCTGCCCCACTGGGTTAAACATTTCACACTTTCTGAGCAGATTGTCGGTCTGTTAATCGTTTGCCTCTAAAACGGATCTGATCTGTGTGCAGTCGCCGGTCTGTCTGTAAACGTTTGGACAAGGTGTGAGGACCTGCCAGAAATGAACTGTTTCTGAATAAGAGAGAACAGCTCGCTGACATTCTGTGGGGACTGGACACAGCCCCTCAACTCCTGAGTGTACAGATATCACCAGTTTCAAACATTAAACACTGTTTCCAATTCCACAAACACCTTCTCTCACCATGTGCACACCCTGTCTGGGCAAAACACACTCACATACACACTCGCACACTCACTCACTCCCACACTCACTCACTCCCACACTCACTCACTCGCACACTCACTCACTCGCACACTCACTCACTCACACATACACACTGTGTTCAGTGCAGGGACTGTGTTCAGTGCAGGGAATGAGTTCAGTGTCGGGACTGTGTTCAGTGCAGGGACTGTGTTCAGTGTAGGGACTGTGTTCAGTGCAGGGATTGTGTTCAGTGTAGGGACTGTGTTCAGTGCAGGGATTGTGTTCAGTGTAGGGATTGTGTTCAGTGTGGGGACTGTGTTCAGTGCAGGGACTGTGTTCAGTGTAGGGACTGTGTTCAGTGCAGGGATTGTGTTCAGTGTAGGGACTGTGTTCAGTGTGGGGACTGTGTTCAGTGCAGGGACTGTGTTCAGTGTAGGGGCTGTGTTCAGTGTATGGACTGTGTTCAGTGTAGGGACTGTGTTCAGTGCAGGGACTGCGTTCAGTGCAGGGACTGTGTTCAGTGTAGGGACTGTGTTCAGTGTCGGGACTGTGTTCAGTGTCGGGACTGTGTTCAGTGTTTGGACTGTGTTCAGTGCAGGGTTTGTGTTCAGTGTAGGGACTGTGTTCAGTGTGGGGACTGTGTTCAGTGCAGGGACTGTGTTCAGTGTCGGGACTGTGTTCAGTGCAGGGACTGGGTTCAGTGCGGGGACTGTGTTCAGTGCAGGGATTGTGTTCAGTGCAGGGACTGTGTTCAGTGTAGGGACTGTGTTCAGTGCAGGGATTGTGTTCAGTGCAGGGACTGTGTTCAGTGTGGGGACTGTGTTCAGTGCAGGGACTGGGCAACAGGGGAGGGTCGGGCCTGGATTACGGGGCTCGAGTCTCTGGAATGTGTGTGGGGCTCGAACCCTCGACCTTCTGACTCAGAGACGAGAGGGAGTGAGACAGACTGAGCCGTGCCTCACTCCTATCTTTTACCCGGTTTGTTGTTGTGCGTCTGTCCTGGTGAATGGAGACCAGGCCCGGAGCCTCTCCTGTGTCGCAAAGTGCGGCCAACCCAACGTTCGAACCTGCCCCCGAGTCATTCCCAAATAGAAACAAGACACGGACCTGAGGCTCTGATCAACGCAACGAGTTTTATTCCTCAGCGAGGCCCATTATTCAGACAGCAGTAGTTCAGGGTCAGGGGTCACGGGGCCTCCATGGCCAAATGGAGCCTGAATTAAAGTTGTCTCCTGTCGGGAGCTCGGCTGGGGGTCTCTCAGCGGTGTCCCATCCGAGGCGTTCAGCTTTCTCTCTTCGGGAGGCAACACCTATAACCGAAGAAACAGGCTTGACGCCGTTGGGTCTCGCCCCTCTTACAGTAACCAGGGCGGCAGACTCGAATCTGAAAACCGTAAAGGGAGAGGTCGTTAAACCGTCGGTCTGTGCGGGGAAAAGTGGGGAGAGAACAACAGGAACGGACAGAGCCGAGTCTCTCAGTGTGAGAGGGGATGGGGTAGGAGGGCGGGTCGGGTGAGGGGGCGATGGAGGGGGTGTATTACATAGAATTACATCGAATTTACACCAGAGATGCAGGCCGTTCGGCCCCTCTGCTCCATGCCGGTGTTTGTGCTCCACACGAGCCTCCTCCCTCCCTACTCCATCTCACCCTCTCACCATCTCCTTCTATTCCTCTCTCCCTCATGTGTTTATCCAGCTTCCCCTTAAATCCATCTACACTATTCACCTCAACTTCTCCTTGTGGGAGCGAGTTCCACATTCTCAACACTTACTGGGGAAAGAAGTTTCTCCTGAATTCCCCATTGGATTTATTAGTGACTATCTTATATTTATGGCCCCGAGTTCTGGTCTCCCCCACAAGTGGAAACATCTTCTCTACGTCTACCCCATCGAACCCTTTCATAATCTTAAAGACCTCGATCAGGTCACACCTCAGTCTTCTCTTTTCTGGAGAGAAGTGCCCCAGCCTGTTCAATGTTTCCTGATAGGTAAAACCTCTCAGTTCTGGTATCATACTTGTAAATATTTTTTGCACCTTCTCCGATGCCTCTATATCCTTTTTATAAGATGGAGATCAGAACTGTGCACAGTGCTCCAAATGTGGTCTAACCAAGGTATATGGAGACCAGAACTGTTCACAGTGCTCCAAGTGTGGTCTAACCAAGGTATATGGTGACCAGAACTGTGCACAGTGCTCCAAATATGGTCTAACCAAGGTATATGGAGACCAGAACTGTTCACAGTGCTCCAAGTGTGGTCTAACCAAGGTATATGGTGACCAGAACTGTGCACAGTGCACCAAGTGCGGTCTAACCAAGGTATATTGAGGCCAGAAATGTGCACATTAGTCCAAGTGTGGTCTATCCAAGGAATATGGAGACCAGAACTGTGCACAGTATTCCAAGTGCAGTCTAACCAAGGTATATGGAGACCAGGACTGCGCAGATTGATCCAAGTGTGGTCTAACCAATGTGTCTTGAGACCAGAACTGTGCACAGTGCTCCAAGTGTGGTCTAACCAAGGTAGATGGAGAGAAGAAATGTGCACAATGCTCCAAGTGTGGTCTAACCAAGGTAGATGGAGACTAGAACTGTGCACAGTGCTCCAAGTGTGATCTACCCAAGTATATGGAGACCAGAACTGTTCACAGTGCTCCAAGTGTGGTCTAACCAAGGAATATGGAGACCAGAACTGTGCACAGTATTCCAAGTGCAGTCTAACCAAGGTATATGGAGACCAGGACTGCGCAGATTGATCCAAGTGTGGTCTAACCAATGTGTCTTGAGACCAGAACTGTGCACAGTGCTCCAAGTGTGGTCT
Organism: Heptranchias perlo; assembly: GCF_035084215.1. Classification (NCBI taxonomy): domain Eukaryota; kingdom Metazoa; phylum Chordata; class Chondrichthyes; order Hexanchiformes; family Hexanchidae; genus Heptranchias; species Heptranchias perlo. The sequence goes on from NW_027139383.1 coordinate 187,524, forward strand.
AACCAAGGTAGATGGAGAGAAGAAATGTGCACAATGCTCCAAGTGTGGTCTAACCAAGGTAGATGGAGACTAGAACTGTGCACAGTGCTCCAAGTGTGATCTACCCAAGTATATGGACACCCGAACTGTGCACAGTGCTCCACGTGAGGTCCAAGCAAGGTATATAGAATCATAGAAGTTTACAACATGGAAACAGGCCCTTCGGCCCATCATGTTCATGTCGCCCAGTTTATACCATTAAGCTCGTCCCAATTGCCAGCACTTAGCCCATATCCCTCTATACCCATCTTACCCATGTAACTGTCCAAATGTTTTTTAAAAGAGAAAATTGTACCCGCCTCTATTACTGTCTCTGGCAGCAGGTATATGGAGACCAGAAGGCTGCACAGTGATCCAAGTGTGGTCTAACCAAGGTATATGGAGACCAGAACTGTGCACAGTGTTCCAAGTGTGGTCTAACCAAGGTATATGGAGACCAGAAGGCTGCACAGTGATCCAAGTGTGGTCTAACCAAGGTATATGAAGACCAGAACTGTGCACAGTGCTCCAAGTGTGATCTATCCAAGGTAGATGGAGACCAGAACTGTGCACAATACTCCAATTGTGGTCTTACCAATGGATATGCAGACCAGGACTGTGCACAGTGCTCCAAGTGTGATCTAAGCAAGGTATATGGTGAACAGAACTGTGCTCAGTGATCCAAGTGTGGTCTAACCAAGGTATATGGTGAACAGAACTGTGCTCAGTGCTCCAAGTTTGGTCTAAACAAGGTTTCTGGAGACCAGAACTGTGCACAGTGCTCCAAGTGTGGTCTAACCAACGGATATGGAGACCAGAACTGTGCACAGTGCTCCAAGTGTGATCTAACCAAGGTATATGGAGACCAGAACCGTGCACAGTGCTCCAAGTGTGGTCCAACCAAGGTACATGGAGACCAGGACTGTGCACAATACTCCAAGTGTGGTCTAACTAACGGATATGGAGACCAGGACTGTGCACAGTACTCCAAGTGTGGTCGAGCCAAGGGATATGGAGACCAGAACAGTGCACAGTACTCCAAGTGTGGTCTGACCAAGCTATATGGAGACCAGAACAGTGCACAATGCTCCAAGTGTGGTCGAGCCAAGGGATATGGAGACCAGAACCATGCACAGTGCTCCAAGTGTGGTCTAACCAATTTCTATGCAGACCAAAACCATGCACAGTACTCCAAGTGAGATCTAACCAAGGTATATGGAGACCAGAACCGTGCACAGTGCTCCAAGTGTGGTCTAACCAAGGGATATGGTGACCAGATCTGTGCACAGTGCTCCTGGTGTGGACTAACCATGTATATGTAGACCAGAACGGTGCAGAACGCTCCACGTGTGGTCTAACCAAGGTATATGGAGACCAGAATGGTGCACAGTGCTCCAAGTTTGGTCTAACCAAGGTATCTGGTGACCAGAACTGTGCACAGTGCTCCAAGTGTGGTCTAACCAAGCAAGATGGTGACCAGAACTGTGCACAGTACTCCAAGTGTGGTCTAACCAAGGTATATGGAGACCAGGACTGTGCACAGTACTCCAAGTGTGGTCGAACCAAGGTATCTGGAGACAAGAACTGTGCACAGTACTCCAAGTGTGGTCTAACCAAGGTATATGGAGACCAGAACCGTGCACAGTGCTCCAAGTGTGGTCTAACCAAGGTTTATGGAGACCAGAAGCGTGCACATTGCTCCAAGTGTTGTCTAACCAATTTCTATGCAGACCAAAACCATGCACAGTACTCCAAGTGTGATCTAACCAAGGTATATGGAGACCAGAACTGTGCACAGTGCTCCAAGTGTGGTCTAACCAAGTTTTATGGAGACCAGAAGCGTGCACAGTGCTCCAAGTGTTGTCTAACCAATTTCTGTGCAGACCAAAACCATGCACAGTACTCCAAGTGAGATCTAACCAAGGTATATGGAGACCAGAACCGTGCACAGTGCTCCAAGTGTGGTCTAACCAAGGTATATGGAGACCAGAATGGTGCACAGTGCTCCAAGTGTGGTCTAACCAAGGTGTCTGGTGACCAGAACTGTGCACAGTGCTCCAAGTCTGGTCTAACCAAGGTATATGGTGACCAGAACTGTGCACAGTGCTCCTGGTGTGGACTAACCATGTATATGTCGACCAGAACTGTGCAGAATGCTCCACCTGTGGTCTAACCAAGGTATATGGAGACCAGAATGGTGCACAGTGCTCCAAGTGTGGTCTAACCAAGGTATCTGGTGACCAGGACTGTGCACAGTGCTCCAAGTGTGGTCTAACCAAGGTATCTGGTGACCATAACTGTGCACAGTGCTCCAAGTGTGGTCTAACCAAGGACAATGGTGACCAGAACTGTGCACAGAGCTCCAAGTGTGGTCTAGACTAGGGATATGAAGACCAGAACTGTGCACAATACTCCAAGTGTGGTCTAACCAACGGAAATGGTGACCAGAACTGTGCACAGTGCTCCACGTGTGGTCTAACCAAGGTATATGGAGACCAGAACTGTGCACAGTGCTCCAAGTGTGATCTAAGCAAGGTATATGCTGACCAGAACTGTGCACAGTGCTCCAAGTGTGATCTAACCAAGGTACATGGAGACCAGAACTGTGCACAGTGCTCCAAGTGAGGTCTAACCAAGGTATATGGAGACCAGAACTGTGCACAGTGCTCCAAGTGTGATCTAAGCAAGGTATATGCTGACCAGAACTGTGCACATTGCTCCAAGTGTGGTCCAACCAAGGTATATGGTGACCAGAACTGTGCACAGTAGTCAAGTGTGGTCTAACCAAGGCATATGGAGACCAGAACTCTGCGCAGTCGTCCAAGTGTGGTCTAACCAAGTTATATGGAGACCAGAACAGTGCAGAGTGCTCCAAGTGTGGTCTCATCAAGGAAAATGGAGACCAGAACTGTGCACAGAAGTCCAAGTGTGGTCTAACCAAGGGATATGGAGACCAGAACTGTGCACATTAGTATAAGTGTGGTCAGTACTGAGGGAGCGCTGCACTATCGGAGGTTCAGTACTGAGGGAGCGCTGTCCTGTCAGGGGGTCAGTACTGAGGGAGCGCTGCACTGTCGGAGGGTCAGTACTGAGGGAGCGCTGTCCTGTCAGGGGGTCAGTACTGAGGGAGCGCTGCACTGTCGGAGTGTCTGTTCTGAGGGAGCGCCGCACTGTCGGAGGGTCAGTCCTGATGGAGCGCCGCACTGTCGGAGGGTCAGTACTGAGGGAGCGCCGCACTGTCGGAGGTGCCGTCTTTCGGATGAGAGGTTAAACCGAGGGCCCCGTCTGCCCTCTCAGGTGGACGTAAAATCCCACAGCCACTATTGGAAGAAGAGCAGGGGGGAGTTCTCCCCGGTGTCCTGGGGCCGATATTTATCCCTCAACCAACATCACTAAAAAAACAGATGATCTGGGTCATTCTCACATTGCTGTTTGTGGGATCTTGCTGTGCACAAATTGGCTGACACGTTTCCCACATTACAACAGTGACCACTCCTGTAAGAGGTCTTCATTGGCTGTGGAGGGCTTTGGGACATCCTGAGGGAGATGAACGTCGCCATGTAAATGGAGGATCCTTCTTTCTCTTCCTTTGTCTCGCTCTCTTTCTCTCCCTCTCATTGTTTCTCTCTCTCCCTCCATCTTTCTTTCTCTCTCTCTTTCTTTCTTTCTGTTTCTTTCTCTCTCTCTCTCACTGTCATTCCTTCTCGCTCTTTCTCTCTCTCCCTCGATCTTTCTTTCTCACTCTTTTTCTATCTCCATCTCCCTCTCCCTCTCTTTCTTTCTCTCTATTTCCCTCTCTTTCTTTCTCTCTCTCTCTCTCTCTTTCTTTCTTTCTCTCTTTCTCTGCCTTTCTCTCTCTCTCTCTCTCTCTCCATCTCTCTATCTTCCTCTCTCTCACTTTCTCTCTCTCACTTTCTCTCCCTCTCAATGTTTCTCTCTCTCCCTCCATCTTTCTTTCTTTCCCTCTCTGTCTCTCTCTCCCTCCACCTTTCTTTCCCTCTCTCTATCTCTCTTTCTTTCTATCTCTCTTTCATTCTCTCTCTCTCTTTCTTTCTCTTTCTCTCTCTCTCTTCCACTCTCTCTCTCTCTCTTTCCTTTCTCCAAAGCCTGAATCCCTCACTTTTCCCGCTCGCTGGGTATTGACTGGAAGCAGGAACTGGGAGATTTCCCCTCTCCCCATTCCCCCAGGTACTGAGACAAATTGTCCCCTCTGTGTCACTGGTCCAGCTCACACCCGCTCCCTCAGCACTGGCCGGAGACGGGCTCTTGATTTCCTGGATTCATTGTCCAGTGGGTGATTTACTGACCTTCATAATACCTTGGAGAGAGCCCACTTTGGCCAGCGATGGGCTGAGCCAGCACCAGGACTCCAAGGACCAGGAGCAGAACCTTCTTCATCTTCCACTGAGTGGCTCAGAGTCAGGATCAGACGGCTGGAGTACAGAAGCTCGGTGTCCAGATACAGAGAGTTTACTGCAATTTATACTCACCCACACGGGGAGTGGCCCCATCTCGGGCATTTAAAGGGACAGTCCAACAACTAAGGGCGACAGTAACAAGAATCAAAATTTAAATAGATCTTAAATATTCAGAATAGGGACTGTGTTCGGTGCAGGGACTGTGTTCAGTGTAGGGACTGTGTTCAGTGCAGGGACTGTGTTCAGTGTAGGGACTGTGCTCAGTGTAGGGACTGTGTTCAGTGTAGGGACTGTGTTCGGTGTAGGGACTGTGTTCGGTGTAGGGACTGTGTTCGGTGTAGGGACTGTGTTCAGTGTCGGGACTGTGTTCAGTGTAGGGACTGTGTTCGGTGCAGGGACTGTGTTCGGTGTAGGGACTGTGTACAGGATCGAGGCGGCAATCTGCCCCTACACTGAACACAGTCCCTACATTGAAAACAGTCCCTACGCTGAACACAGTCCCTACACTGAACACAGTCCCTACACGGAACACAGTCCCTACGCTGAACACAATCCCTACATTGAACACAGTCCCTGCACTGAACACAGTCCCTGCACTGAACACAGACCCTACTCTGAACACAGTCAATACACTGAACACAGGCACTACACTGAACACGGACCCTACTCTGAACACAGTCCTCACACTGAACACAGTCCCTGCACTGAACACAGACCCTACTCTGAACACAGTCCCTCAACTGAACACAGTCCCTACACTGAACATAGACCCGACACTGAACACAGTCAATACACTGAACACAGGCACGACACTGAACACAGACCCGACACTGAACACAGTCAATACACTGAACACAGGCCCCACACTGAACACAGACCCTGCACTGAACACAGTCCCTGCACTGAACACAGTCCCGACATTGAACACAGTGTGCGAGTGAGTGAGTGTGCGAGTGAGTGAGTGTGCGAGTGAGTGAGTTTGCGAGTGAGTGAGTGAGTATGCGAGTGAGTGAGTGTGCGAGTGAGTGAGTGAGTATGCGAGTGAGTGAGTGTGCGAGTGAGTGAGTGTGCGAGTGAGTGAGTGTGCGAGTGTGTATGTGAGTGTGTTTTGCCCAGACAGGGTGTGCACATGGTGAGAGAAGGTGTTTGTGGAATTGGAAACAGTGTTTAATGTTTGAAACTGGTGATATCTGTACACTCAGGAGTTGAGGGGCTGTGTCCAGTCCCCACAGAATGTCAGCGAGCTGTTCTCTCTTATTCAGAAACAGTTCATTTCTGGCAGGTCCTCACACCTTGTCCAAACGTTTACAGACAGACCGGCGACTGCACACAGATCAGATCCGTTTTAGAGGCAAACGATTAACAGACCGACAATCTGCTCAGAAAGTGGGAAATGTTTAACCCAGTGGGGCAGAGGGATGAAGGCAGGGTGAGAAAGACACGGAGAGATCGCACGAAAGAAAGAGAGAGAAGGAGAGGGAGGGAGGGGAGAGGCACAGGTGATGAGAGAGGGACAGAGGGAGAGAGAGCAAGAGGCAGAAATCGAGGCACAGACATGGATAGGTAGAGAGAGAGAGAGAAGGAGGGGGAGAGGGAGAGAGAGAGAGGGAGGGAGGGAGGGAGGGGTTGATGGAGGAGGTGTATTGCATAGAATTACATCAAATTTACATCAGAGATACAGGCCGTTCGGCCCCTCTGCTCCATGCCGGTGTTTCTGCTCCACCCTTCCGATTCCATCTCACCCTCTCACCATCTCCTTCTATTCCTCTCTCCCTCATGTGTTTATCCAGTTTCCCCTTAAATCCATCTACACTATTCACCTCAACTACTCCTTGTGGGAGCGAGTTCCACATTCTCACCACTCTCTGGGTAAAGAAGTTTCTCCTGAATTCCCCTATTGGATTTATTAGTGACTATCTTATATTTATGGCCCCGAGTTCTGGTCTCCCCCACAAGTGGAAACATCTTCTCTCCGTCTACCCTATCGAACCCTTTCATAATCTTAAAGACCTCTATCAGGTCACCCCTCAGTCTTCTCTTCTCTGGAGAAAAGCGCCCCAGTCTGTTCAATCTTTCCTGATATGTAGAACCTCTCAGTTCTGGTATCATCCTTGTAAATCTTTTTCACACCTTCTCCAGTGCCTCTACATACTTTTTATAATATGCAGAACAGAACTGTGCACATTGCTCCAACAGCGGTCTAACCAAGGTATATGGAGACCAGAACTGTGTACAGTGCTCCAAGTGTGGTCTAACCAAGGTACATGTAGACCAGAACTGTGCACAGTACTCCATGTGTGGTCTCACCAAGGTATATGGAGACCAGAAATGTGCACAGTAATCCAAGTATGGGATACCCAAGGTAAATGGAGACCAGAACTGTGCACAGTGCTCCAAGTGTTGTCTAACCAAGGTACATGCAGACCAGAACTATGCACAGTCCTCCAAGTGTTGTCTAACCAAGGTACATGGAGACCAGAACTGTGCACAGTGCTCCAAGTGTTGTCTAACCAAGGTACATGGAGACCAGAACTATGCACAGTCCTCCAAGTGTTGTGTAACCAAGGTATATGGAGACCAGAAATGTACACAGTAATCCAGTGTGGACTAACCAAGTTAATAGGGAGACCAGAACTGTGCACAATACACCAAGTGTGGCCTAACCAAGGAATATGGAGACAAGGACTGTGCACAGTGCTCCAGGTGTGGACTAACCAAGTTATATCGAGACCAGAACTGTGCACAGTGCTCCAAGTGTGGTGTAACCAAGGTATATGGAGACCAGAAATGTACACAGTACTCCAAGTGTTGTCTAGCAAAGGAATATGGAGACCAGAACTGTGCACAGTACTCCAAGTGTGTTCTAAACAAGGTATATGGAGACCAGAATTGTGCACATTACTCCAAGTGTGGTCGAACCAAGGTATATGGAGACCAGAACTGTGCACAGTGCTCCAAGTGTGGTCTAACCAAGGTATATGGAGACCAGAACTGTGCTCAGTACTGCAAGTGTGGTCTAACCAAATAATATGGAGACCAGGACAGTGCACAGTGCTCCAAGTGTGGTCTAACCAAATAATATGAAGACCAGTACAGTGCACAGTGCTCCAAGTGTGGTCCAACCAATTTATAGGTCTGTGTTCAGTGTAGGGACTGTGTTCAATGTAGGTATGTGTTCAGTGTAGGGACTGTGTTCAGCATATGGACTGTGTTCAATGCAGGTATGTGCTCAGCATAGGGACTGTGTTCAGTGTCGGGACTGTGTTCAGGATAGAGGCGGCAATCTGTCCCTCCTCCGAATACAGTCCCAACACTGAACACAGTCGCTACGCAGAACACAGCCCTTCCGCGGAACACAGTCCCTACGCTGAACACAGTCCCTGCACTGAACACAGTCCCTACACTGAACACAGTGTGATTGTGCGAGTGAGTGAGTGTGCGAGTGAGTGAGTGTGCGAGTGAGTGAGTGTGCGAGTGAGTGAGTGTGCGAGTGTGTATGTGAGTGTGTTTTGCCCAGATAGGGTGTGCACATGGTGAGAGAAGGTGTTTGTGGAATTGGAAACAGTGTTTAATGTTTGAAACTGGTGATATCTGTACACTCAGGAGTTGAGGGGCTGTGTCCAGTCCCCACAGAATGTCAGCGAGCTGTTCTCTCTTATTCAGAAACAATTCATTTCTGGCAGGTCCTCACACCTTGTCCAAATGTTTACAGACAGACCGGCGACTGCACACAGATCAGATCCGTTTTAGAGGCAAACGATTAACAGACTGACAATCTGCTCAGAAAGTGGGAAATGTTTAACCCAGTGGGGCAGAGGGATGAAGGCAGGGTGAGAGAGACACGGAGAGATCGCACGAAAGAAAGAGAGAGAAGGAGAGGGAGGGAGGGGAGAGACACGGGTGATGAGAGAGGGACAGAGGGAGAGAGAGCAAGAGGCAGAAATCAAGGCACAGACATGGATAGGGAGAGAGAGAGAGGGAGAAGGAGAGAGAGGGAGGGAGGGAGGGAGTGGGTGATGGAGGGGTTGTGTTACATAGAATTACATCGAATTTACACCAGAGATACAGGCCGTTCAGCCCCTCTGCTCCATGCCGGTGTTTATGCTCCACACGAGCCTCCTCGCTCCCGACTCCATCTCACCCTCTCACCATCTCCTTCTATTCCTCTCTCCCTCATGTGTTTATTCAGCTTCCCCTTAAATCCATCTACACTATTCACCTCAACTACTCCTTGTGGGAGCGAGTTCCACATTCTCACCACTCTCTGGGGAAAGAAGTTTCTCCTGAATTCCCCTATTGGATTTATTAGTGACTATCTTATATTTATGGCCCCGAGTTCTGGTCTCCCCCACAAGTGGAAACATCTTCTCTACGTCTACCCTATCGAACCCTTTCATAATCTTAAAGACCTCGATCAGGTCACCCCTCAGTCTTCTCTATTCTAGAGAAAAGAGCCAAAGCCTGTTCAATCTTTCCTGATAGGTAAAACCTCTCAGTTCTGGTATCATCCTAGTAAATCTTTTCTGCACCTTCTCCAGTGTCTCTGTATCCTTTTTATAATATTGAGACCAGAACTGTGCGCAGTGCTCCAGGTGTGGTCTCACTAAGGTATATGGAGACCAGAACTGTGCACAGTACTCCAGGTGTGGTCTAACCAAGGTATATGGAGACCAGCACTGTGCACTGTGCTCCAAGTGTGGTCTAACCAAGGTATATGGAGACCAGAACTGTGCACAGTGCTCCAAGTGTGGTCTCACCATGGTATATGGAGACCAGAACTGTGCACAGTGCTCCAAGTGTGGTCTAACCAAGGTACATGGAGACCTGAACTGTGCACAGTACTGCAAGTGTGGTCCAACCAAGTTATATGGAGACCAGAATTGTGCACAATGCTCCAGGTTTGGTCGAACCAAGGAATATGGAGACCAGAACCATGCACATTACTCCAAGTGTGGTCTAACCAATTAATATGGTGACCAGAACTGTGCACAGTGCTCCAGGAGTAGTCTAACCAAGGTATATGCAGACAAAGATCAGTGGACAGTGCTCCAGGTGTGGTCTAACAAAGGTATATGCAGACCAGAACTGTACACAGTGCTCCAAGTATGGTCTAACCATGTTATATCGAGACCAGAATAGTGCACAGTGCTCCAAGTGTGGTCTAAACAATGTATATGGAGACCAGAACTGTGCATAATACTCCAAGTGTTGTTTAACCAAGGCATATGAAGAACAGAACTGTGCACAGTTCTCCAAGTGTGGTCTAAACAAGGTATATGGAGACCAGAACTGTGCACAGTGCTCCAAGTGTGGTCTCACCATGTTATATCGAGACTAGAACTGTGCACAGTATTCCAGGTGTGGTCTAAGCTAGTTATATGGGGACCAGAACTGTGCACAGTACGCCAAGTATTGTCTAACCAAGGCATATGGAGAACAGAACTGTGCACAGTTCTCCAAGTGTGGTCAAACCAAGTTATATGGAGACCAGAACTGTGCACATTAGTCCAAGTGTGGTCTAACCAAGGTATATGGAGACCAGAACTGTGAACAGTGTTCCACGTGTTGTCTAACCAAGGTATATGGAGACCACAACTGTGCACAGTGCTCCAAGTGTGGACTAACCAAGTTAAATGGGGACCAGAACTGTGCACAATGCTCCAAGTGTGGTCTAAACAAGTTAAAGGGAGACCAAAAACGTGTACAATACTCCAAGTGTGGTCTAAATAAGGAATTTGGTGACCAGAACTGTGCACAGTACTCCAAGTGTGGTCTAACCAAGTTATTTGGAGACCTGAACTGTGCACAGCAAAACAAGTGTGGTCTAACCAAGGTAAAGGGAGACAAAAACTGTGTACAATACTCCAAGTGTGGTCGAAACCAGGAATATGGTGACCATAACTGTGCACAGTACTCCAAGTGTGGTCTCACCAAGTGATATGGGGGCCAGCACTGTGCACAGTGCTCTAAGTGTTGTCTAACCAAGGTATATGGAGACCAGTACTGTGCACTTTACTCCAAGTGTGGTCTAAACCAAGATATATGGCGACCAGTAATGTGCACAGTGCTCCAGGTGTGGTCTGAACAAGGTACATGGAGACCAGAACTGTGCACAGTGCTCTAAGTGTTGTCTAACCAAGGTATATGGAGGCCAGTACTGTGCACTTTACTCCAAGTGTGGTCTAAACAAGGTATACGGAGACCAGAACTGTGCACAGCACTCAAAGTGTGATCTAACCAAGGTATATGGAGTCCAGTACTATGCACAGTGCACCAAGTGTGGTCCAACCAAGTTATATGGGGACCAGAACCGTGCACAGTGCTCCAAGTGAGGTCAAGTCAAATTATATGGGGACCAGAACGGTGCAACGTGCTGCTGGTGTGGTCTAACCAAGGTACATGGAGACCAGAACTGTGCACCGTGCTCCAAGTGTTGTCTAACCAAGGTATATGGAGACCAGACCTGTGCAAAGTGCTCCAAGTGTGGTCAACCAAGGTATATGGAGACCAGAACTGTGCACATTGCTCCAAGTGTTGTCTAACCAAGGTATATGGAGACCAGAACTGTGCACAGTGCTCCAAGTGTGGTCAACCAAGATATATGGAGACCAGAACTGTGCACAGTGCTCCAAGTGTGGTCAACCAAGGTATATGGAGACCAGAACTGTGCACATTGCTCCAAGTGTTGTCTAACCAAGGTATATGGAGACCAGAACTGTGCACAATGCTCCAAGTGTGGTCTAAACACGTTATATCGAGACCAGAACTGTGCACAGTACTCCAAGTGTGGTCTAACCAAGGTATATGGAGACCAGAACTGTGCACAGTGCTCCAAGTGTGGTCAACCAAGGTATATGGAGACCAGAACTGTGCACAGTGCTCCAACTGTGGTCAACCAAGGGAAATGGAGACCAGAACTGTGCACATTGCTCCAAGTGTTGTCTAACCAAGGTTTATGGAGACCAGAACTGTGCACAATGCTCCAAGTGTTGTCTGACACGTTATATCGAGACCAGAACTGTGCACAGTACTCCAAGTGTGATCTAACCAAGGTATATGGAGACCAGAACTGTGCAAAGTGCTCCAAGTGTTGTCTAACCAAGGTATATGGAGACCAGAACTATGCACAGTGCTCCAAGTGTGGTCGAACCAAGGTGTATGAAGGTCAGAACTGTGCACAGTGCTCCAAGTGTGGTCAAACTAAATGATATCGAGACCAGAACTGTGCACAGTACTCCAGGTGTTGTCTAACCAAGGTATATGGAGACCAGACCTGTGCAAAGTGCTCCAAGTGTTGTCTAACTAAGGTATATAGAGACAAGAACTGTGCACAGTGCTCCAAGTGTGGTCAACCAAGTAATATGGTGACCAGAACTGTGCACAATGCTCCAAGTGTGGTCTAACCAAGTTAAAGGGAGACCAAAAACGTGTACAATACTCCAAGTGTGGTCTAAACAAGGAATTTGGTGACCAGAACTGTGCACAGTACTCCAAGTGTGGTCTAACCAAGTTATTTGGAGACCTGAAGTGTGCACAGTACAACAAGTGTGGTCTAACCAAGGTAAAGGGAGACCAAAACTGTGTACAATACTCCAAGTGTGGTCTAAACAAGGAATATGGTGACCAGAACTTTGTACAATGTTCCAAGTGTGGTCTCACCAAGTGATATGGCGGCCAGCACTGTGCACAGTGCTCTAAGTGTTGTCTAACAAAGGTATATGAAGACCAGTACTGTGCACTTTACTCCAAGTGTGGTCTAACCAAGTTATATGGAGACCTGAACTGTGCACAGTACAACAAGTGTGGTCTCACCAAGGTAAAGGGAGACCAAAAATGTGTGCAATACTCCAAGTGTGGTCTAAACAAGGAATATGTAGACCAGAACTGTGCACAGTACTCCAAATGTGGTCTAACCAAGTTATATGGAGACCTGAACTGTGCACAGCAAAACAAGTGTGGTCTAACCAAGGTAAAGGGAGACAAAAACTGTGTACAATACTCCAAATGTGGTCTAAACCAGGAATATGGTGACCATAACTGTGCACAGTAATCCAAGTGTGGTCTCACCAAGTGATATGGGGGCCAACACTGTGCACAGTGCTCTCAGTGTTGTCTAACCAAGGTATATGGAGACCAGTACTGTGCACTTTACTCCAAGTGTGGTCCAAACCAAGATATATGGCGACCAGTGCTGTCCACAGTGCTCCAGGTGTGGTCTGAACAAGGTATATGGAGACCAGAACTGTGCACAGTACAACAAGTCTGGTCTAACCAAGGTAAAGGGATACCAAAACTGTGTACAATGCTCCAACTGTGGTCTAAACAAGGAATATGGTGACCAGAACTGTGTACAATGCTCCAAATGTGGTCTCACCAAGTGATATGGGGGCCAGCACTGTGAACAGTGCTCCACGTGTTGTCTAACCAAGGTATATGGAGACCAGAACTGTGCACATTGCTTCAGGTGTGTTCTAACAAAGATATTTGGAGACCAGAACTGTGCACATTGCTCCAATTGTTGTCCAAACAAGGTATATGGGGACCAGAACTGTGCACAATGCTCCAAGTGTTGTCTCACCAAGGTATATGGGGACCAGAACTGTGCACAATGCTCCAAGTGTGGTCTAACCAAGTTAAAGGGAGACCAAAAACGTAAACAATACTCCAAGTGTGGTCTAAACAAGGAATTTGGTGACCAGAACTGTGCACAATGCTCCAAGTCTGGTCTCACCAAGTGATATGGGGGCCAGCACTGTGCACAGTGCTCGAAGTGTTGTCTAACAAAGGTATATGGAGACCAGTACTGTGCACTTTACTCCAAGTGTGGTCTAACCAAGTTATATGGAGACCTGAACTGTGCACAGCACAACAAGTGTGGTCGAACCAATGCATAAGAAGACCAGAAGAGTGCACACTGCTCCAAGTGTGGTCAAACCAAGGTAGATGGTGACCAGAACTGTGCACAGTACTCCAAGTGTAGTCTTACCAAGGGACATGGAGACCAGAACTGTGCAAAGTTCTCCAAGTGTTCTCTGACCAAGGTGTTTGGAGGTCAGAACTGTGCACAGTGCTCTAAGTTTGGTCAAACCAAATTTATTCGAGACCAGAACTGTGCACAGTGCTCCACGTGGTGTCTAAACAAGGTATATGGAGACAAGAACTGTGCAAAATACTCCAAGTGTGGTCTGACCAAGTTATCCGGGGAGCAGAACTGTGCAAAGTGCTCCAAGTGTGGTCTAACCAAGTTATATGATGACCAGAACTGTGCACAGTGCTCCAAGTGTGGTCCAACGAAGTTATATGGTGACCAGAACTATGCACAGTGCTCCAGTTGTGGTCTAACAAAGTTATATGGGGACCAGAACTGTGCACTATGTTCCATGTGAGCTCTAACCAAGTAATATGAGGACCAGAAATGTGCACAATACTTCAAGTGTGGTCCAACCAAGGTATTTCGAGACCAGAACGATGCACAATGCTCCATATGTGCTCTTACCAAGGTATATTGAGACCAGTACTGTGCACAGTGCTCCAAGTGTGGTCAAGCCAAGTTATATCGAGACCAGAACAGTGCACAGCGCTCCAAGTCTGGTCTAACCAAGGCATATGGAGACCAGAACTGTGCACAATACTCCAAGTGTTATCTAAAAAAGGTATATGGAGACCAGAACTGTGCACAGTGCTCCAAGTATTGTCAAACCAAAGTATATGGAGACCAGAACTGTGCACAATACTCCAAGTGTGGTCTAACCAAGGTATATGGAGACCTGAACTGTGCACAGTACTCCAAGTGTGGTCTCACCAATGTATATGGAGACCGGAACTGTGCACAGCACTCCAAGTGTGGTCTAACCAAATTACATGGGTCCAGAACTGTGCACAATGCTCCAAATGTGGTCTAACCAAGTTATATGAAGAACTGAACTGTGCACAGGACACCAATTGGGTCGAGCTACGGTGCATGGAGACCAGAACTGTGCACAGTGCTCCAGGTGTGGTCTAACCAAGGTATTTGGAGACCAGAATGGTGCACAGTGCTACAAGTGTTGTCTATCCAAGGTGTATGGAGACCAGAACTGTGCACAGTGCTCCAAGTGTGGTCTATCCAAGATAGAGGGAGTCCAGAAATGTGCAAAATACTCAGAGTGCGGTCCAACCAAGGTATATGGAGACCAGAACTGCGCACAGTCTTCCAGGTGTGGTCTAAGCAAGGTACATGGAGCTCAGAAATGTGCACAGTTCTCCAAGTGTTGTCCAACAAAGGTATAGGAGACCAGAACTGTGCACAGTACTCCAAGTGTGGTCTAACCAAGGCATATGGAGACCAGAACTGTGTACAATGCTCCAAGTGTGGTCTCACCAAGTGATATGGGGGCCAGCACTGTGCACAGTGCTCTAAGTGTTGTCTAACAAAGGTATATGGAGACCAGTATTGTGCACTTTACTCCAAGTGTGGTCTAAACCAAGGTATATGGAGACCTGAACTGTGCACAGTAATCCAAGTGTGGTTTAACCAAGTTAGATGGGGACCAGAACTGTGCACTATGTCCCATGTGAGCTCTAACCAAGTAATATGAGGACCAGAAATGTGCACAATACTTCAAGTGTGGTCCAACCAAGGTATTTCGAGACCAGAACGATGCACAATGCTCCATATGTGCTCTTACCAAGGTATATTGAGACCAGGACTGTGCACAGTGCTCCAAGTGTGGTCAAGCCAAGTTATATCGAGACCAGAACAGTGCACAGCGCTCCAAGTCTGGTCTAACCAAGGCATATGGAGACCAGAACTGTGCACAATACTCCAAGTGTTATCTAAAAAAGGTATATGGAGACCAGAACTGTGCACAGTGCTCCAAGTATTGTCAAACCAAAGTATATGGAGACCAGAACTGTGCACAATACTCCAAGTGCGGTCTAACCAAGGTATATGGAGACCTGAACTGTGCACAGTACTCCAAGTGTGGTCTCACCAATGTATATGGAGACCGGAACTGTGCACAACACTCCAAGTGTGGTCTAACCAAATTACATGGGTCCAGAACTGTGCACAATGCTCCAAATGTGGTCTAACCAAGTTATATGAAGAACTGAACTGTGCACAGGGCACCAATTGGGTCGAGCTACGGTGCATGGAGACCAGAACTGTGCACAGTGCTCCAGGTGTGGTCTAACCAAGGTATTTGGAGACCAGAATGGTGCACAGTGCTACAAGTGTTGTCTATCCAAGGTGTATGGAGACCAGAACTGTGCACAGTGCTCCAAGTGTGGTCTATCCAAGATAGAGGGAGTCCAGAAATGTGCAAAATACTCAGAGTGCGGTCCAACCAAGGTATATGGAGACCAGAACTGCGCATAGTCTTCCAGGTGTGGTCTAAGCAAGGTACATGGAGCTCAGAAATGTGCACAGTTCTCCAAGTGTTGTCCAACAAAGATATAGGAGACCAGAACTGTGCACAGTACTCCAAGTGTGGTCTAACCAAGGCATATGGAGACCAGAACTGTGTACAATGCTCCAAGTGTTGTCTGACAAACGTATATGGAGACCAGTATTGTGCACTTTACTCCAAGTGTGGTCTAAACCAAGGTATATGGAGACCTGAACTGTCCACAGTGCTCCAAGTGTGGTTTAACCAAGTTAGATGGGGACCAGAACTGTGCACTATGTCCCATGTGAGCTCTAACCAAGTAATATGAGGACCAGAAATGTGCACAATACTTCAAGTGTGGTCCAACCAAGGTATTTCGAGACCAGAACGATGCACAATGCTCCATATGTGCTCTTACCAAGGTATATTGAGACCAGGACTGTGCACAGTGCTCCAAGTGTGGTCAAGCCAAGTTATATCGAGACCAGAACAGTGCACAGCGCTCCAAGTCTGGTCTTACCAAGGCATATGGAGACCAGAGCTGTGCACAATACTCCAAGTGTTATCTAAAAAAGGTATATGGAGACCAGAACTGTGCACAGTGCTCCAAGTATTGTCAAACCAAAGTATATGGAGACCAGAACTGTGCACAATACTTCAAGTGTGGTCTAACCAAGGTATATGGAGACCTGAACTGTGCACAGTACTCCAAGTGTGGTCTCACCAAGTTATATGAAGAACTGAACTGTGCACAGGACACCAAGTGGGTCTAGCTGAGGTGTATGGAGACCAGAACTGTGCACAGTGCTCCAGGTGTGGTCTAACCAAGGTATTTGGAGACCAGAATGGTGCACAGTGCTCCAAGTGTTGTCTATCCAAGGTGTATGGAGACCAGAACTGTGCACAGTGCTCCAAGTGTGGTCTATCCAAGATATATGGAGTCCAGAAATGTGCAAAATACTCAGAGTGCGGTCCAACCAAGGTATATGGAGACCAGAACTGCGCATAGTATTCTAGGTGTGGTCTAAGCAAGGTACATGGAGCTCAGAAATGTGCACAGTTCTCCAAGTGTTGTCCAACAAAGGTATAGGAGACCAGAACTGTGCACAGTACTCCAAGTGTGGTCTAACCAAGGCATATGGAGACCAGAACTGTGTACAATGCTCCAAGTGTGGTCTCACCAAGTGATATGGGGGCCAGCACTGTGCACAGTGCTCTAAGTGTTGTCTAACAAAGGAATATGGAGACCAGTACTGTGCACTTTACTCCAAGTGTGGTCTAAACCAAGGTATATGGAGACCTGAACTGTGCACAGTACTCCAAGTGTGGTCTAACCAAGTTATATGGAGACCTGAACTGTGCACAGTACAACAAGTGTGGTCTAACCAAGGTAAATGGAGACCAAAAATTTGTGCAATACTCCAAGTGTTGTCTAAACCATGGTATATGGAGACCAGAACTGTGCACAGTACTCCAAGTGTGGTCTAACAAATGTATATGGAGACCAGAACAGTGCAAAATACTCCAAGTGTGGTCCAACCAAGGTATATGGAGACCAGAACGATGCACAGTGCTCCAAGTGTGGTCTAACCAAGGTATATTGAGACCAGAACAGTGCGCAGCACTCCAATTGTTGTCTAACCAAGTTATTGGAGACCAGGACTGTGCACAGTGCTCCAGGTGTGGTCAAGCCAAGTTATATTGAGACCAGAACAGTGCACAGTGCTCCAAGGGTGGTCTAAGCAAGTAATATGGGGACCAGAACTGTGCACAGTGCTCCAAGTGTGATTTTACCAAGGTATATGGAGACCAGAAATGTGCACAATGCACCAAGTGTGGTCTAACCAAGGTAAAGGGAGACGGAAACTGTGCACAGTGCACCAAGTGTGGTCTCACCAAATGATATGGGGGCCAGCTCTGTGCACAGTGCTCCAAGTGTTGTCTTAACAATGTGTATGGAGACCAGAAATGTGCACAGTGCTCCAAGTGTGGTCTAACCAACTTAAATGGAGACCAGAAATGTGCACAGTGCTCCAAGTGTGGTCTAACCAACTTAAATGGAGACCAGAACTGTGCACACTGCTCCAAGTGTGGTCTAACCAAGATATATGGAGACCGGCACTGTGCACAGTGCTCCAAGTGTGGTCCTGCCAAGGTATATGGAGACCAGAACGATGCACAATGCTCCATATGTGCTCTAACCAAGGTATATTGAGACCAGGAGTGTGCACAGTGCTCCAAGTGTGGTGAAGCCAAGTTATATCGAGACCAGAACAGTGCACAGCGCTCCAAGTCTGGTCTAACCAAGGCATAAGAAGACCAGAAGAGTGCACACTGCTCCAAGTGTGGTCAAACCAAGGTAGGTGGTGACCAGAACGGTGCAAAGTTCTCCAAATGTTGTCTGACCAAGGTACATGGAGGTCAGAACTGTGCACAGTGCTCTCAGTGTGGTCAAACCAGATTTATTCGAGACCAGAACTGTGCACAGTGCTCCAAGTGTTGTCTAACCAAGGTATGTGGAGACAAGAACTGTGCACAGTGCTCCAAGTGTGGCCCAACCAAGTAATATGGAGACCAGAACTGTGCACAGTGCTCCAAGTGTTATCTAACCAAGGTATATGGAAACAAGAACTGTGCACAGTGCTCCAAGTGTGGCCCAACCAAGTAATATGGAGACCAGAACTGTGCAAAATACTCCAAGTGTGGTCTGACCAAGTTATCCGGGGAGCAGAACTGTGCAAAGTGCTCCAAGTGTGGTCTAACCAAGTTATATGATGACCAGAACTGTGCACAGTACTACAGGTGTGGTCCAACCAAGGTATATGGAGACCAGAACTGTGCACAGTGCTCCAAGTGTGGTCCAACGAAGTTATATGGAGACCAGAACTGTGCACAGTGCTCCAGTTGTGGTCTAACAAAGTTATATGGGGACCAGAACTGTGCACGATGTTCCATGTGAGCTCCAACCAAGTAATATGAGGACCAGAAATGTGCACAATACTTCAAGTGTGGTCCAACCAAGGTATTTCGAGACCAGAACGATGCACAATGCTCCATATGTGCTCTAACCGAGGTATATTGAGACCAGGACTGTGCACAGTGCTCCAAGTGTGGTCAAGCCAAGTTATATCGAGACCAGAACAGTGCACAGCGCTCCAAGTCTGGTCTAACCAAGGCATATGGAGACCAGAACTGTGCACAATACTCCAAGTGTTATCTAAAAAAGGTATATGGAGACCAGAACTGTGCACAGTGCTCCAAGTATTGTCAAACCAAAGTATATGGAGACCAGAACTGTGCACAATACTCCAAGTGTGGTCTAACCAAGGTATACGGAGACCTGAACTGTGCACAGTGCTCCAAGTGTGGTCTCACCAATGTATATGGAGACCAGAACTGTGCACAACACTCCAAGTGTGGTCTAACCAAATTACATGGGTCCAGAACTCTGCACAATGCTCCAAATGTGGTCTAACCAAGTTATATGAAGAACTGAACTGTGCACAGGACACCAAGTGGGTCTAGCTAAGGTGTATGGAGACCAGAACTGTGCACAGTGCTCCAGGTGTGGTCTAACCAAGGAATTTGGAGACCAGAATGGTGCACAGTGCTCCAAGTGTTGTCTATCCAAGGTGTATGGAGACCAGAACTGTGCACAGTGCTCCAAGTGTGGTCTATCCAAGATAAATGGAGTCCAGAAATGTGCAAAATACTCCGAGTGCGGTCCAACCAAGGTATATGGAGACCAGAACTGCGAATAGTATTCCAGGTGTGGTCCAACCAAGGTACATGGAGCTCAGAAATGTGCACAGTTCTCCAAGTGCTGTCCAACAAAGTTATAGGAGACGAGAGCTGTACACAGTGCTCCAAGTGTGGTCAAACCAAGTTATATCGAGACCGGAAATGTGCACAATACTCCAAGTGTGGTCTAACCAAGGCATATGGAGACCAGAACTGGGCACAATACTCCAAGTATTGTCCAACCAAGGTATATGGAGACCAGAACTGTGCTCAGTACTCCAAGTGTGGTCTAACCAAGATATATGGACACCAGAACTGTGCACAGTACTCCAAGTGTGGTCTAACCAAGTTATATCGAGACCAGAACTGTGCACAGTACTCCAAGTGTGGTCTATCCAAGATATATGGAGTCCAGAAATGTGCAAAATACTCCAAGTGCGGTCCAACCAAGGTATATGGAGACCAGAACTGCGCATAATATTCCAGGTGTGGTCTAACCAAGGTACATGGAGCTCAGAAATGTGCACAGTTCTCCATGTGCTGTCCAACAAAGGTATAGGAGACCAGAACTGTGCACAGTACTCCAAGTGTGGTCTAACCAAGGCATATGGAGACCAGAACTGTGCACAATACTCCAAGTGTGGTCTCACCAAGGTATGTGGAGACCAGAACTGTGCACAGTACTCCAAGTTTGGTCCAACCAAGGTATATGGAAACCAGAACTGTCCACAGTGCTCCAAGTGTGGTCTAACCAAGGCAAATGAATACCAGAAGTGTGCACAGTGCTCCAAGTGTGGTCAAACCAAGGTATATGGAGACCATAACTGTGCACAGTAATCCAAGTGTGGTCTAACCAAGCTATATGGAGACCAGAACTGTGCAAAATATTCCAAGTGTGGTCCAACCAAGGTATATGGAGACCAGAACATTGCACAACATTCCAAGTTTGGTCCAACCAAGGTATATGGAGTTCAGAAATGTGCACAGTACTCCAAGTGTTGTCAAAACAAGTTATTGGAGGCCAGAACTGTGCACAGTGCTCGAAGTGTGGTCAAACCTAGTTATTTGGGGACCAGAACTGTGCACAGTGCTCCAAGTGTGGTCTAACCAAGGCATATGGAGACCAGAACTGTGCACAACAATCCAAGTGTTGTCTAACCAAGGAATATGGCGACCAGAACTGTGCTCAGTGCTCCATGTGTGCTCTAACCAAGTTATATGGAGACAAGAACTGTGCACAGTGCTCCAATTGTTGTCCAACCAAGGTATATGGAGAGGAGAACTGTGCACAGTACTCCAAGTGTTGTCCAACAAAGTTATATGGAGACCAGAACTGCGCATATTATTCCAAGTGTGGTGTAACAAAGTTATATGGGGACAAGAACTGTGCACAGTGCTCCAAGTGTGGTCAAACCAAATTATATGGAGACCAGAACTGTGCACAGTACTCCAAGTGTGGTCTAACCAAGGCATTTGAAGACCATTAGTGTGCTCAGTCCTCCAAGTGTTGACTAACCAAGTTATATGGGGACCAGAACGGTGCACAGTGCTCCAAGTGTGGTCAAGCCAAGTTATATCGAGACCAGAACAGTGCACAGCGCTCCAAGTATTGTCTAACCAAGGTATATGGAGACCAGAACTGTGCTCAGTACTCCAAGTGTGGTCTAACCAAGTTATATGGACACCAGAACTGTGCACAGTACTCCAAGTGTGGTCTAACCAAGTTATATCGAGACCAGAACTGTGCACAGTACTCCAAGTGTGGTCTATCCAAGATATATGGAGTCCAGAAATGTGCAAAATACTCCAAGTGCGGTCCAACCAAGGTATATGGAGACCTGAACTGCGCATAGTATTCCAGGTGTGGTCTAACCAAGGTACATGGAGCTCAGAAATGTGCACAGTTCTCCATGTGTTGTCCAACAAAGGTATAGGAGACCAGAACTGTGCACAGTACTCCAAGTGTGGTCTAACCAAGGCATATGGAGACCAGAACTGTGCACAATACTCCAAGTGTGGTCTCACCAAGGTATGTGGAGACCAGAACTGTGCACAGTACTCCAAGTTTGGTCCAACCAAGGTATATGGAAACCAGAACTGTCCACAGTGCTCCAAGTGTGGTCTAACCAAGGCAAATGAATACCAGAAGTGTGCACAGTGCTCCAAGTGTGGTCAAACCAAGGTATATGGAGACCATAACTGTGCACAGTAATCCAAGTGTGGTCTAACCAAGGTATATGGAGACCAGAACTGTGCAAAATACTCCAAGTGTGGTCCAACCAAGGTATATGGAGACCAGAACATTGCACAACATTCCAAGTTTGGTCCAACCAAGGTATATGGAGTTCAGAAATGTGCACAGTACTCCAAGTGTTGTCAAAACAAGTTATTGAAGGCCAGAACTGTGCACAGTGCTCGAAGTGTGGTCAAACCTAGTTATTTGGGGACCAGAACTGTGCACAGTGCTCCAAGTGTGGTCTAACCAAGGCATATGGAGACCAGAACTGTGCACAACAATCCAAGTGTTGTCTAACCAAGGAATATGGCGACCAGAACTGTGCTCAGCGCTCCATGTGTGCTCTCACCAAGTTATATGGAGACAAGAACTGTGCACAGTGCTCCAATTGTTGTCTAACCAAGGTATATGGAGAGGAGAACTGTGCACAGTACTCCAAGTGTTGTCCAACAAAGTTATATGGAGACCAGAACTGCGCATATTATTCCAAGTGTGGTGTAACAAAGTTATATGGGGACAAGAACTGTGCACAGTGCTCCAAGTGTGGTCAAACCAAATTATATGGAGACCAGAACTGTGCACAGTACTCCAAGTGTGGTCTAACCAAGGCATTTGAAGACCATTAGTGTGCTCAGTCCTCCAAGTGTTGACTAACCAAGTTATATGGGGACCAGAACGGTGCACAGTGCTCCAAGTGTGGTCAAGCCAAGTTATATCGAGACCAGAACAGTGCACAGCGCTCCAAGTCTGGTCTAACCAAGGCATATGGAGACCAGAACTGTGAACAATACTCCAAGTGTTATCTAAAAAAGGTATATGGAGACCAGAACTGTGCACAGTGCTCCAAGTATTGTCAAACCAAAGTATATGGAGACCAGAACTGTGCACAATACTCCAAGTGTGGTCCAACCAAGGTATATGGAGACCTGAACTGTGCACAGTACTCCAAGTGTGGTCTCACCAATGTATATGGAGACCAGAACTGTGCACAACACTCCAAGTGTGGTCTAACCAAATTACATGGGTCCAGAACTCTGCACAATGCTCCAAATGTGGTCTAACCAAGTTATATGAAGAACTGAACTGTGCACAGGACACCAAGTGGGTCGAGCTAAGGTGTATGGAGACCAGAACTGTGCACAGTGCTCCAGGTGTCGTCTAACCAAGGTATTTGGAGACCAGAACTGTGCACAGTGCTCCAAGTGTGGTCGATCCAAGATAGAGGGAGTCCAGAAATGTGCAAAATACTCAGAGTGCGGTCCAACCAAGGTATATGGAGACCAGAACTGCGCATAGTATTCCAGGTGTGGTCCAAGCAAGGTACATGGAGCTCAGAAATGTGCACAGTTCTCCAAGTGTTGTCCAACAAAGGTATAGGAGACCAGAACTGTGCACAGTACTCCAAGTGTGGTCTAACCAAGGCATATGGAGACCAGAACTGTGTACAATGCTCCAAGTGTGGTCTCACCAAGTGATATGGGGGCCAGCACTGTGCACAGTGCTCTAAGTGTTGTCTAACAAAGGTATATGGAGACCAGTATTGTGCACTTTACTCCAAGTGTGGTCTAAACCAAGGTATATGGAGACCTGAACTGTGCACAGTACTCCAAGTGTGGTTTAACCAAGTTATATGGGGACCAGAACTGTGCACTATGTTCCATGTGAGCTCTAACCAAGTAATATGAGGACCAGAAATGTGCACAATACTTCAAGTGTGATCCAACCAAGGTATTTCGAGACCAGAACGATGCACAATGCTCCATATGTGCTCTTACCAAGGTATATTGAGACCAGTACTGTGCACAGTGCTCCAAGTGTGGTCAAGCCAAGTTATATCGAGACCAGAACAGTGCACAGCGCTCCAAGTCTGGTCTTACCAAGGCATATGGAGACCAGAGCTGTGCACAATACTCCAAGTTTTATCTAAAAAAGGTATATGGAGACCAGAACTGTGCACAGTGCTCCAAGTATTGTCAAACCAAAGTATATGGAGACCAGAACTGTGCACAATACTCCAAGTGTGGTCTAACCAAGGTATATGGAGACCTGAACTGTGCACAGTACTCCAAGTGTTGTCTCACCAAGTTATATGAAGAACTGAACTGTGCACAGGACACCAAGTGGGTCTAGCTAAGGTGTATGGAGACCAGAACTGTGCACAGTGCTCCAGGTGTGGTCTAACCAAGGTATTTGGAGACCAGAATGGTGCACAGTGCTCCAAATGTTGTCTATCCAAGGTGTATGGAGACCAGAACTGTGCACAGTGCTCCAAGTGTGGTCTATCCAATATATATGGAGTCCAGAAATGTGCAAAATACTCAGAGTGCGGTCCAACCAAGGTATATGGAGACCAGAACTGCGCATAGTATTCCAGGTGTGGTCTAAGCAAGGTACATGGAGCTCAGAAATGTGCACAGTTCTCCAAGTGTTGTCCAACAAAGGTATAGGAGACCAGAACTGTGCACAGTACTCCAAGTGTGGTCTAACCAAGGCATATGGAGACCAGAACTGTGTACAATGCTCCAAGTGTGGTCTCACCAAGTGATATGGGGGCCAGCACTGTGCACAGTGCTCTAAGTGTTGTCTAACAAAGGTATATGGAGACCAGTACTGTGCACTTTACTCCAAGTGTGGTCTAAACCAAGGTATATGGAGACCTGAACTGTGCACAGTACTCCAAGTGTGGTCTAACCAAGTTATATGGAGACCTGAACTGTGCACAGTACAACAAGTGTGGTCTAACCAAGGTAAAGGGAGACCAAAAAATTGTGCAACACTCCAAGTGTGGTCTAAACCAGGAATATGGTGACCATAACTGTGCACAGTAATCCAAGTGTGGTCTCACCAAGTGACATGGGTCCAGCACTGTGCACAGTGCTCCAAGTGTTGTCTAAACCATGGTATATGGAGACCAGAACTGTGCACAGTACTCCAAGTGTGGTCTAACAAATGTATATGGAGACCAGAACAGTGCAAAATACTCCAAGTGTGGTCCAACCAAGGTATATGGAGACCAGAACGGTGCACAGTGCTCCAAGTGTGGTCTAACCAAGGTATATTGAGACCAGAACAGTGCGCAGCACTCCAATTGTTGTCTAACCAAGTTATTGGAGACCAGGACTGTGCACAGTGCTCCAGGTGTGGTCAAGCCAAGTTATATTGAGACCAGAACAGTGCACAGTGCTCCAAGGGTGGTCTAAGCAAGTAATATGGGGACCAGAACTGTGCACGGTGCTCCAAGTGTTGTCTAACCAAGGTATATGGAGACCAGAAATGTGCACAGTGCTCCAAGTGTTGTCTAACCATGTTATATGGAGACCAGAACGGTGCACAGTGCTCCAAGTGTGATTTTACCAAGGTATATGGAGACCAGAAATGTGCACAATGCACCAAGTGTGGTCTAACCAAGGTAAAGGGAGATGGAAACTGTGCACAGTGCACCAAGTGTGGTCTCACCAAATGATATGGGGGCCATCTCTGTGCACAGTGCTCCAAGTGTTGTCTTACCAATGTGTATGGAGACCAGATATGTGCACAGTGCTCCAAGTGTGGTCTAACCAACTTAAATGGAGACCAGAACTGTGCACACTGCTCCAAGTGTGGTCTAACCAAGATATCTGGAGACCGGAACTGTGCACAGTGCTCCAAGTGTGGTCCTGCCAAGGTATATGGAGACCAGAACGATGCACAATGCTCCATATGTGCTCTAACCAAGGTATATTGAGACCAGGAGTGTGCACAGTGCTCCAAGTGTGGTGAAGCCAAGTTATATCGAGACCAGAACAGTGCACAGCGCTCCAAGTCTGGTCTAACCAAGGCATAAGAAGACCAGAAGAGTGCACACTGCTCCAAGTGTGGTCAAACCAAGGTAGATGGTGACCAGAACGGTGCAAAGTTCTCCAAATGTTGTCTGACCAAGGTACATGGAGGTCAGAACTGTGCACAGTGCTCTCAGTGTGGTCAAACCAGATTTATTCGAGACCAGAACTGTGCACAGTGCTCCAAGTGTTGTCTAACCAAGGTATATGGAGACAAGAACTGTGCACAGTGCTCCAAGTGTGGCCCAACCAAGTAATATGGAGACCAGAACTGTGCACAGTGCTCCAAGTGTTATCTAACCAAGGTATATGGAGACAAGAACTGTGCACAGTGCTCCAAGTGTGGCCCAACCAAGTAATATGGAGACCAGAACTGTGCAAAATACTCCAAGTGTGGTCTGACCAAGTTATCCGGGGAGCAGAACTGTGCAAAGTGCTCCAAGTGTGGTCTAACCAAGTTATATGATGACTAGAACTGTGCACAGTACTACAGGTGTGGTCCAAACAAGGTATATGGAGACCAGAACTGTGCACAGTGCTCCAAGTGTGGTCCAACGAAGTTATATGGAGACCAGAACTGTGCACAGTGCTCCAGTTGTGGTCTAACAAAGTTATATGGGAACCAGAACTGTGCACTATGTTCCATGTGAGCTCCAACCAAGTAATATGAGGACCAGAAATGTGCACAATACTTCAAGTGTGGTCCAACCAAGGTATTTCGAGACCAGAACGATGCACAATGCTCCATATGTGCTCTAACCGAGGTATATTGAGACCAGGACTGTGCACAGTGCTCCAAGTGTGGTCAAGCCAAGTTATATCGAGACCAGAACAGTGCACAGCGCTCCAAGTCTGGTCTAACCAAGGCATATGGAGACCAGAACTGTGCACAATGCTCCAAGTGTTATCTAAAAAAGGTATACGGAGACCAGAACTGTGCACAGTGCTCCAAGTATTGTCAAACCAAAGTATATGGAGACCAGAACTGTGCACAATACTCCAAGTGTGGTCTAACCAAGGTATACGGAGACCTGAACTGTGCACAGTGCTCCAAGTGTGGTCTCACCAATGTATATGGAGACCAGAACTGTGCACAACACTCCAAGTGTGGTCTAACCAAATTACATGGGTCCAGAACTCTGCACAATGCTCCAAATGTGGTCTAACCAAGTTATATGAAGAACTGAACTGTGCACAGGACACCAAGTGGGTCTAGCTAAGGTGTATGGAGACCAGAACTGTGCACAGTGCTCCAGGTGTGGTCTAACCAAGGAATTTGGAGACCAGAATGGTGCACAGTGCTCCAAGTGTTGTCTATCCAAGGTGTTTGGAGACCAGAACTGTGCACAGTGCTCCAAGTGTGGTCTATCCAAGATATATGGAGTCCAGAAATGTGCAAAATACTCCGAGTGCGGTCCAACCAAGGTATATGGAGACCAGAACTGCGAATAGTATTCCAGGTGTGGTCCAACCAAGGTACATGGAGCTCAGAAATGTGCACAGTTCTCCAAGTGCTGTCCAACAAAGTTATAGGAGACGAGAACTGTACACAGTGCTCCAAGTGTGGTCAAACCAAGTTATATCGAGACCGGAAATGTGCACAATACTCCAAGTGTGGTCTAACCAAGGCATATGGAGACCAGAACTGTGCACAATACTCCAAGTATTGTCTAACCAAGGTATATGGAGACCAGAACTGTGCTCAGTACTCCAAGTGTGGTCTAACCAAGTTATATGGACACCAGAACTGTGCACAGTACTCCAAGTGTGGTCTAACCAAGTTATATCGAGACCAGAACTGTGCACAGTACTCCAAGTGTGGTCTATCCAAGATATATGGAGTCCAGAAATGTGCAAAATACTCCAAGTGCGGTCCAACCAAGGTATATGGAGACCAGAACTGCGCATAATATTCCAGGTGTGGTCTAACCAAGGTACATGGAGCTCAGAAATGTGCACAGTTCTCCATGTGCTGTCCAACAAAGGTATAGGAGACCAGAACTGTGCACAGTACTCCAAGTGTGGTCTAACCAAGGCATATGGAGACCAGAACTGTGCACAATACTCCAAGTGTGGTCTCACCAAGGTATGTGGAGACCAGAACTGTGCACAGTACTCCAAGTTTGGTCCAACCAAGGTATATGGAAACCAGAACTGTCCACAGTGCTCCAAGTGTGGTCTAACCAAGGCAAATGAATACCAGAAGTGTGCACAGTGCTCCAAGTGTGGTCAAACCAAGGTATATGGAGACCATAACTGTGCACAGTAATCCAAGTGTGGTCTAACCAAGGTATATGGAGACCAGAACTGTGCAAAATACTCCAAGTGTGGTCCAACCAAGGTATATGGAGACCAGAACATTGCACAACATTCCAAGTTTGGTCCAACCAAGGTATATGGAGTTCAGAAATGTGCACAGTACTCCAAGTGTTGTCAAAACAAGTTATTGGAGGCCAGAACTGTGCACAGTGCTCGAAGTGTGGTCAAACCTAGTTATTTGGGGACCAGAACTGTGCACAGTGCTCCAAGTGTGGTCTAACCAAGGCATATGGAGACCAGAACTGTGCACAACAATCCAAGTGTTGTCTACCCAAGGAATATGGCGACCAGAACTGTGCTCAGTGCTCCATGTGTGCTCTAACCAAGTTATATGGAGACAAGAACTGTGCACAGTGCTCCAATTGTTGTCTAACCAAGGTATATGGAGAGGAGAACTGTGCACAGTACTCCAAGTGTTGTCCAACAAAGTTATATGGAGACCAGAACTGCGCATATTATTCCAAGTGTGGTGTAACAAAGTTATATGGGGACAAGAACTGTGCACAGTGCTCCAAGTGTGGTCAAACCAAATTATATGGAGACCAGAACTGTGCACAGTACTCCAAGTGTGGTCTAACCAAGGCATTTGAAGACCATTAGTGTGCTCAGTCCTCCAAGTGTTGACTAACCAAGTTATATGGGGACCAGAACGGTGCACAGTGCTCCAAGTGTGGTCAAGCCAAGTTATATCGAGACCAGAACAGTGCACAGCGCTCCAAGTCTGGTCTAACCAAGGCATATGGAGACCAGAACTGTGAACAATACTCCAAGTGTTATCTAAAAAAGGTATATGGAGACCAGAACTGTGCACAGTGCTCCAAGTATTGTCTAACCAAGGTATATGGAGACCAGAACTGTGCTCAGTATTCCAAGTTTGGTCTAACCAAGTTATATGGACACCAGAACTGTGCACAGTACTCCAAGTGTGGTCTAACCAAGTTATATCGAGACCAGAACTGTGCACAGTACTCCAAGTGTGGTCTATCCAAGATATATGGAGTCCAGAAATGTGCAAAATACTCAGAGTGCGGTCCAACCAAGGTATATGGAGACCTGAACTGCGCATAATATTCCAGGTGTGGTCTAACCAAGGTACATGGAGCTCAGAAATGTGCACAGTTCTCCATGTGTTGTCCAACAAAGGTATAGGAGACCAGAACTGTGCACAGTACTCCAAGTGTGGTCTAACCAAGGCATATGGAGACCAGAACTGTGCACAATACTCCAAGTGTGGTCTCACCAAGGTATGTGGAGACCAGAACTGTGCACAGTACTCCAAGTTTGGTCCAACCAAGGTATATGGAAACCAGAACTGTCCACAGTGCTCCAAGTGTGGTCTAAACAAGGCAAATGAATACCAGAAGTGTGCACAGTGCTCCAAGTGTGGTCAAACCAAGGTATATGGAGACCATAACTGTGCACAGTAATCCAAGTGTGGTCTAACCAAGGTATATGGAGACCAGAACTGTGCAAAATACTCCAAGTGTGGTCCAACCAAGGTATATGGAGACCAGAACATTGCACAACATTCCAAGTTTGGTCCAACCAAGGCATATGGAGTTCAGAAATGTGCACAGTACTCCAAGTGTTGTCAAAACAAGTTATTGAAGGCCAGAACTGTGCACAGTGCTCGAAGTGTGGTCAAACCTAGTTATTTGGGGACCAGAACTGTGCACAGTGCTCCAAGTGTGGTCTAACCAAGGCATATGGAGACCAGAACTGTGCACAACAATCCAAGTGTTGTCTAACCAAGGAATATGGCGACCAGAACTGTGCTCAGTGCTCCATGTGTGCTCTAACCAAGTTATATGGAGACAAGAACTGTGCTCAGTGCTCCAATTGTTGTCTAACCAAGGTATATGGAGAGGAGAACTGTGCACAGTACTCCAAGTGTTGTCCAACAAAGTTATATGGAGACCAGAACTGCGCATATTATTCCAAGTGTGGTGTAACAAAGTTATATGGAGACCTGAACTGTGCACAGTACTCCAAGTGTGGTCCAACCAAGGTATATGGAGACCTGAACTGTGCACAGTACTCCAAGTGTGGTCTCACCAATGTATATGGAGACCAGAACTGTGCACAACACTCCAAGTGTGGTCTAACCAAATTACATGGGTCCAGAACTCTGCACAATGCTCCAAATGTGGTCTAACCAAGTGATATGAAGAACTGAACTGTGCACAGGACACCAAGTGGGTCGAGCTAAGGTGTATGGAGACCAGAACTGTGCACAGTGCTCCAGGTGTGGTCTAACCAAGGTATTTGGAGACCAGAATGGTGCACAGTGCTCCAAGTCTTGTCTATCCAAGGTGTATGGAGACCAGAACTGTGCACAGTGCTCCAAGTGTGGTCGATCCAAGATAGAGGGAGTCCAGAAATGTGCAAAATACTCAGAGTGCGGTCCAACCAAGGTATATGGAGACCAGAACTGCGCATAGTATTCCAGGTGTGGTCCAAGCAAGGTACATGGAGCTCAGAAATGTGCACAGTTCTCCAAGTGTTGTCCAACAAAGGTATAGGAGACCAGAACTGTGCACAGTACTCCAAGTGTGGTCTAACCAAGGCATATGGAGACCAGAACTGTGTACAATGCTCCAAGTGTGGTCTCACCAAGTGATATGGGGGCCAGCACTGTGCACAGTGCTCTAAGTGTTGTCTAACAAAGGTATATGGAGACCAGTATTGTGCACTTTACTCCAAGTGTGGTCTAAACCAAGGTATATGGAGACCTGAACTGTGCACAGTACTCCAAGTGTGGTTTAACCAAGTTATATGGGGACCAGAACTGTGCACTATGTTCCATGTGAGCTCTAACCAAGTAATATGAGGACCAGAAATGTGCACAATACTTCAAGTGTGATCCAACCAAGGTATTTCGAGACCAGAACGATGCACAATGCTCCATATGTGCTCTTACCAAGGTATATTGAGACCAGTACTGTGCACAGTGCTCCAAGTGTGGTCAAGCCAAGTTATATCGAGACCAGAACAGTGCACAGCGCTCCAAGTCTGGTCTTACCAAGGCATATGGAGACCAGAGCTGTGCACAATACTCCAAGTTTTATCTAAAAAAGGTATATGGAGACCAGAACTGTGCACAGTGCTCCAAGTATTGTCAAACCAAAGTATATGGAGACCAGAACTGTGCACAATACTCCAAGTGTGGTCTAACCAAGGTATATGGAGACCTGAACTGTGCACAGTACTCCAAGTGTTGTCTCACCAAGTTATATGAAGAACTGAACTGTGCACAGGACACCAAGTGGGTCTAGCTAAGGTGTATGGAGACCAGAACTGTGCACAGTGCTCCAGGTGTGGTCTAACCAAGGTATTTGGAGACCAGAATGGTGCACAGTGCTCCAAATGTTGTCTATCCAAGGTGTATGGAGACCAGAACTGTGCACAGTGCTCCAAGTGTGGTCTATCCAAGATATATGGAGTCCAGAAATGTGCAAAATACTCAGAGTGCGGTCCAACCAAGGTATATGGAGACCAGAACTGCGCATAGTATTCCAGGTGTGGTCTAAGCAAGGTACATGGAGCTCAGAAATGTGCACAGTTCTCCAAGTGTTGTCCAACAAAGGTATAGGAGACCAGAACTGTGCACAGTACTCCAAGTGTGGTCTAACCAAGGCATATGGAGACCAGAACTGTGTACAATGCTCCAAGTGTGGTCTCACCAAGTGATATGGGGGCCAGCACTGTGCACAGTGCTCTAAGTGTTGTCTAACAAAGGTATATGGAGACCAGTACTGTGCACTTTACTCCAAGTGTGGTCTAGACCAAGGTATATGGAGACCTGAACTGTGCACAGTACTCCAAGTGTGGTCTAACCAAGTTATATGGAGACCTGAACTGTGCACAGTACAACAAGTGTGGTCTAACCAAGGTAAAGGGAGACCAAAAAATTGTGCAATACTCCAAGTGTGGTCTAAACCAGGAATATGGTGACCATAACTGTGCACAGTAATCCAAGTGTGGTCTCACCAAGTGACATGGGTCCAGCACTGTGCACAGTGCTCCAAGTGTTGTCTAAACCATGGTATATGGAGACCAGAACTGTGCACAGTACTCCAAGTGTGGTCTAACAAATGTATATGGAGACCAGAACAGTGCAAAATACTCCAAGTGTGGTCCAACCAAGGTATATGGAGACCAGAACGGTGCACAGTGCTCCAAGTGTGGTCTAACCAAGGTATATTGAGACCAGAACAGTGCGCAGCACTCCAATTGTTGTCTAACCAAGTTATTGGAGACCAGGACTGTGCACAGTGCTCCAGGTGTGGTCAAGCCAAGTTATATTGAGACCAGAACAGTGCACAGTGCTCCAAGGGTGGTCTAAGCAAGTAATATGGGGACCAGAACTGTGCACGGTGCTCCAAGTGTTGTCTAACCAAGGTATATGGAGACCAGAAATGTGCACAGTGCTCCAAGTGTTGTCTAACCATGTTATATGGAGACCAGAACGGTGCACAGTGCTCCAAGTGTGATTTTACCAAGGTATATGGAGACCAGAAATGTGCACAATGCACCAAGTGTGGTCTAACCAAGGTAAAGGGAGACGGAAACTGTGCACAGTGCACCAAGTGTGGTCTCACCAAATGATATGGGGGCCAGCTCTGTGCACAGTGCTCCAAGTGTTGTCTTACCAATGTGTATGGAGACCAGAAATGTGCACAGTGCTCCAAGTGTGGTCTAACCAACTTAAATGGAGACCAGAACTGTGAACACTGCTCCAAGTGTGGTCTAACCAAGATATATGGAGACCGGAACTGTGCACAGTGCTCCAAGTGTGGTCCTGCCAAGGTATATGGAGACCAGAACGATGCACAATGCTCCATATGTGCTCTAACCAAGGTATATTGAGACCAGGAGTGTGCACAGTGCTCCAAGTGTGGTGAAGCCAAGTTATATCGAGACCAGAACAGTGCACAGCGCTCCAAGTCTGGTCTAACCAAGGCATAAGAAGACCAGAAGAGTGCACACTGCTCCAAGTGTGGTCAAACCAAGGTAGATGGTGACCAGAACGGTGCAAAGTTCTCCAAATGTTGTCTGACCAAGGTACATGGAGGTCAGAACTGTGCACAGTGCTCTCAGTGTGGTCAAACCAGATTTATTCGAGACCAGAACTGTGCACAGTGCTCCAAGTGTTGTCTAACCAAGGTATATGGAGACAAGAACTGTGCACAGTGCTCCAAGTGTGGCCCAACCAAGTAATATGGAGACCAGAACTGTGCACAGTGCTCCAAGTGTTATCTAACCAAGGTATATGGAGACAAGAACTGTGCACAGTGCTCCAAGTGTGGCCCAACCAAGTAATATGGAGACCAGAACTGTGCAAAATACTCCAGGTGTGGTCTGACCAAGTTATCCGGGGAGCAGAACTGTGCAAAGTGCTCCAAGTGTGGTCTAACCAAGTTATATGATGACCAGAACTGTGCACAGTACTACAGGTGTGGTCCAACCAAGGTATATGGAGACCAGAACTGTGCACAGTGCTCCAAGTGTGGTCCAACGAAGTTATATGGAGACCAGAACTGTGCACAGTGCTCCAGTTGTGGTCCAACAAAGTTATATGGGGACCAGAACTGTGCACGATGTTCCATGTGAGCTCCAACCAAGTAATATGAGGACCAGAAATGTGCACAATACTTCAAGTGTGGTCCAACCAAGGTATTTCGAGACCAGAACGATGCACAATGCTCCATATGTGCTCTAACCGAGGTATATTGAGACCAGGACTGTGCACAGTGCTCCAAGTGTGGTCAAGCCAAGTTATATCGAGACCAGAACAGTGCACAGCGCTCCAAGTCTGGTCTAACCAAGGCATATGGAGACCAGAACTGTGCACAATACTCCAAGTGTTATCTAAAAAAGGTATATGGAGACCAGAACTGTGCACAGTGCTCCAAGTATTGTCAAACCAAAGTATATGGAGACCAGAACTGTGCACAATACTCCAAGTGTGGTCTAACCAAGGTATACGGAGACCTGAACTGTGCACAGTGCTCCAAGTGTGGTCTCACCAATGTATATGGAGACCAGAACTGTGCACAACACTCCAAGTGTGGTCTAACCAAATTACATGGGTCCAGAACTCTGCACAATGCTCCAAATGTGGTCTAACCAAGTTATATGAAGAACTGAACTGTGCACAGGACACTAAGTGTTGTCTATCCAAGGTGTATGGAGACCAGAACTGTGCACAGTGCTCCAAGTGTGGTCTATCCAAGATATATGGAGTCCAGAAATGTGCAAAATACTCCAAGTGCGGTCCAACCAAGGTATATGGAGACCAGAACTGTGCACAGTGCTCCAAGTGTGGTCTATCCAAGATATATGGAGTCCAGAAATGTGCAAAATACTCCGAGTGCGGTCCAACCAAGGTATATGGAGACCAGAACTGCGCATAGTATTCCAGGTGTGGTCCAACCAAGGTACATGGAGCTCAGAAATGTGCACAGTTCTTCAAGTGCTGTCCAACAAAGTTATAGGAGACGAGAACTGTACACAGTGCTCCAAGTGTGGTCAAACCAAGTTATATCGAGACCGGAACTGTGCACAATACTCCAAGTGTGGTCTAACCAAGGCATATGGAGACCAGAACTGTGCACAATACTCCAAGTATTGTCTAACCAAGGTATATGGAGACCAGAACTGTGCTCAGTACTCCAAGTGTGGTCTAACCAAGTTATATGGACACCAGAACTGTGCACAGTACTCCAAGTGTGGTCTAACCAAGTTATATCGAGACCAGAACTGTGCACAGTACTCCAAGTGTGGTCTATCCAAGATATATGGAGTCCAGAAATGTGCAAAATACTCCAAGTGCGGTCCAACCAAGGTATATGGAGACCAGAACTGCGCATAATATTCCAGGTGTGGTCTAACCAAGGTACATGGAGCTCAGAAATGTGCACAGTTCTCCATGTGTTGTCCAACAAAGGTATAGGAGACCAGAACTGTGCACAGTACTCCAAGTGTGGTCTAACCAAGGCATATGGAGACCAGAACTGTGCACAATACTCCAAGTGTGGTCTCACCAAGGTATGTGGAGACCAGAACTGTGCACAGTACTCCAAGTTTGGTCCAACCAAGGTATATGGAAACCAGAACTGTCCACAGTGCTCCAGTGTGGTCTAACCAAGGCAAATGAATACCAGAAGTGTGCACAGTGCTCCAAGTGTGGTCAAACCAAGGTATATGGAGACCATAACTGTGCACAGTAATCCAAGTGTGGTCTAACCAAGGTATATGGAGACCAGAACTGTGCACAACATTCCAAGTTTGGTCCAACCAAGGTATATGGAGTTCAGAAATGTGCACAGTACTCCAAGTGTTGTCAAAACAAGTTATTGGAGGCCAGAACTGTGCACAGTGCTCGAAGTGTGGTCAAACCTAGTTATTTGGGGACCAGAACTGTGCACAGTGCTCCAAGTGTGGTCTAACCAAGGCATATGGAGACCAGAACTGTGCACAACAATCCAAGTGTTGTCTAACCAAGGAATATGGCGACCAGAACTGTGCTCAGTGCTCCATGTGTGCTCTAACCAAGTTATATGGAGACAAGAACTGTGCACAGTGCTCCAATTGTTGTCTAACCAAGGTATATGGAGAGGAGAACTGTGCACAGTACTCCAAGTGTTGTCCAACAAAGTTATATGGAGACCAGAACTGCGCATATTATTCCAAGTGTGGTGTAACAAAGTTATATGGGGACAAGAACTGTGCACAGTGCTCCAAGTGTGGTCAAACCAAATTATATGGAGACCAGAACTGTGCACAGTACTCCAAGTGTGGTCTAACCAAGGCATTTGAAGACCATTAGTGTGCTCAGTCCTCCAAGTGTTGACTAACCAAGTTATATGGGGACCAGAACGGTGCACAGTGCTCCAAGTGTGGTCAAACCAAATTATATGGGTACCAGAACGGTGCACAATGCTCCAACTGTGTTCAAACCAAATTATATCGAGACCAGAACTGTGCACACTGCTCCAAGTGTGTTCGAAACAAGTTATATCGAGACCAGAAGTGTGCACAGTGCTCCAAGTGTGTTCAAAACAAGTTAGATGGACACCAGAATGGTGCACAGTGCTCCAGGTGTGGTCTAACCAAGTTATATGGGAACCAGGACGGTGCACATTGCTCCAAGTGTGGTCAAACCAAATTATATCGAGACCAGAACTGTGCACAGTGCTCCAAGTGTGGGCTGACCAATTTATAATGAGACCAGAAACCTCCCCCTCTCTCTCTCTCTCTTTCACTCTCCCCGTCCCTCTCTCTCCCTCTCTCTCCCCACCTCACCATGTCTGTGCCTCGATTTCTGCCTCTTGCTCTCTCATCACCTGTGTCTCTCCCCTCCCTCCCTCTCCTTCTCTCTCTTTCTTTCGTGCGATCTCTCCGTGTCTCTCTCACCCTGCCTTCATCCCTCTGCCCCACTGGGTTCAACATTTCCCACTTTCTGAGCAGATTGTCGGTCTGTTAATCGTTTGCCTCTAAAACGGATCTGATCTGTGTGCAGTCGCCGGTCTGTCTGTAAACGTTTGGACAAGGTGTGAGGACCTGCCAGAAATGAACTGTTTCTGAATAAGAGAGAACAGCTCGCTGACATTCTGTGGGGACTGGACACAGCCCCTCAACTCCTGAGTGTACAGATATCACCAGTTTCAAACATTAAACACTGTTTCCAATTCCACAAACACCTTCTCTCACCATGTGCACACCCTGTCTGGGCAAAACACACTCACATACACACTCGCACACTCACTCACTCACTCACTCGCACACTCACTCACTCACTCACTCACACACACAATCACACTGTGTTCAGTGAAGGGAATGAGTTCAGTGTCGGGTCTGTGTTAAGTGTCGGGACTGTGTTCAGTGAAGGGACTGTGTTCAGTGGAAGGACTGTGTTCAGTGTTGGGACTGTGTTCAGTGTCGGGACAGTGTTTCGTGTCGGGTCTGTGTTCAGTGTTGGGACTGTGTTCAGTGTCGGGACTGTGTTCAGTGTGGGGAATGTGTTCAGTGTTGGGACTGTGTTCAGTGCAGGGAGTGTGTTTAGTGTTGGGCCTGTGTTCAATGTAGCGACTGTGTTCAATGCAGGGACTGTGTTCAGTGCAGGGGCTGTTTTCAGTGTCGGGACTGTGTTCAGTGCAGGGACTGTGTTCATTGTAACGGCTGTGTTCAGTGTAGGGACTGTGTTCAGTGGAGGGACTGTGTTCAGTGGAGGGACTGTGTTCAGTGTGCGGGCTGTGTTCAGTGTAGGGACTGTGTTCATTGTAAGGGCTGTGTTCAGTGTAGGGACTGTGTTCAGTGTCGGATCTGTGTTCAGTGTCGGGACTGTGTTCAGTGTCGGGACTGTGTTCAGTGTCGGGACTGTGTTCAGTGCAGGGGTTGTGTTCAGTGTAGGGACTGTATTCAGTGCAGTGACTTTGTTCAGTGCAGGGACTGTGTTCAGTGTAGGGACTGTGTTCAGTGTCGGGACTGTGTTCAGTGTGGGGAATGTGTTCAGTGCAGGGGCTGTGTTCAGTGTAGGGACTGTGTTCAGTGTCGGGACTGTGTTCAGCGTCGGGACTGTGTTCAGTGTTGGGACTGTGTTCAGTGTCGGGACTGTGTTCAGTGCAGGGGCTGTGTTCAGTGTAGGGACTGTGTTCAGTGTAGGGACTGTGTTCAGTGTCGGGATTGTGTTCAGTGTCGGGACTGTGTTCAGTGTCGGGACTGTGTTCAGTGTGGGGACTGTGTTCAGTGCAGGGGCTGTGTTCAGTGTAGGTGCTGTGTTCAGTGTCGGGGCTGTGTTCAGTGTAGGGACTGTATTCAGTGCAGGGACTGTGTTCAGTGCAGGGACTGTGTTCATTGCAGGGGCTGTGTTCAGTGTGGGGATTGTGTTCAGTGTCGGGACTGTGTTCAGTGTCGGGACTGTGTTCAGTGTGGGGACTGTGTTCAGTGCAGGGACTGTGTTCAGTGTAGGGGCTGTGTTCAGTGTCGGGACTGTATTCAGTGCAGGGGCTGTGTTCAGTGTAGGGACTGTGTTCAGTGTAGGGACTGTGTTCAGTGTAGGGATTGTGTTCAGTGTCGGGACTGTGTTCAGTGTCGGGACTGTGTTCAGTGCAGGGGCTGTGTTCAGTGTAGGGACTGTGTTCAGTGTAGGGACTGTGTTCAGTGTAGGGATTGTGTTCAGTGCAGGGACAGTGTTCAGTGCAGGGACTGTGTTCAGTGCAGGGGCTGTGTTCAGTGTGGGGAATGTGTTCAGTGTTGGGACTGTGTTCAGTGTCGGGACTGTGTTCAGTGTCGGGACTGTGTTCAGTGTGGGAACTGTGTTCAGTGCAGGGACTGTGTTCAGTGTAGGGGCTGTGTTCAGTGTAGGGACTGTGTTCAGTGTAGGGACTGTGTTCAGTGCAGGGACTGTGTTCAGTGTGGGGAATGTGTTCAGTGTCGGGACTGTCTTCAGTGCAGGGACTGTGTTCAGTGTAGGGACTGTGTTCAGTGTCGGGACTGTGTTCAGTGTCGGGACTGTGTTCAGTGCAGGGGCTGTGTTCAGTGTAGGGACTGTGTTCAGTGTAGGGACTGTATTCAGTGCAGGGGCTGTGTTCAGTGTAGGGACTGTGTTCAGCGCAGGGGCTGTGTTCAGTGTAGGGACTGTGTTCAGTGTGGGGACTGTGTTCAGTGCAGGGACTGTGTTCAGTGTAGGGGCTGTGTTCAGTGTGGGGAATGTGTTCAGTGTCGGGACTGTGTTCAGTGTAGGGGCTGTGTTCAGTGTAGGGACTGTGTTCAGTTTAGAGAATGTGTTCAGTGGAGGGACTGTGTTCAGTGTAGGGACTGTGTTCAGTGCAGGGAGTGTGTTCAGTTTAGGGAATGTGTTCAGCGTTGGGACTGTGTTCAGCGTAGGGACTGTGTTCCGTGGAAGGGCTCTGTTCTGCGTAGCGACTGTGTTCAGTGTTGGGACTGTATTCGGAGGAGGGACAGATTGCCGCCTCTATCCTGAACACAGTCCCTACACTGAACACAGTCCCTATGCTGAGCACATACCTGCATTGAACACAGTCCATACGCTGAACACAGTCCCTACACTGAACACATACCTACATTGAACACAGTCCCTGCACTGAACACAGACCTACATTGAACACAGTCCCTACGCTGAACACAATCCCGACACTGAGAACAGTCCCTGCACCGAACACAGTCCCTGAACTGAACACAGTCCCAACACTGAGCACAGTCCCAACACTGAACACGGTCCCTCCACTGAACACAGTCCCTCCACTGAACACTGTCCCTGCACTGAACACAATCCCTACACTGAACACAGTCCCTACACTGAACACAGTCCCTACACTGAACACAGTCCCTACACTGAACACAGTCCCTACACTGAACGCAGTCACTACACGGAATATTTAAGATCTATTCAAATTTTGATTCCAGTTAATCTCGCCCTTAGTTGTTGGACTGTCCCTTTAAATGCCCGAGATGGGGCCACTCCCCGTGTGGGTGAGTATAAATTGCAGTAAACTCTCTGTATCTGGACACCGAGCTTCTGTACTCCAGCCGTCTGATCCTGACTCTGAGCCACTCAGTGGAAGATGAAGAAGGTTCTGCTCCTGGTCCTTGGAGTCCTGGTGCTGGCTCAGCCCATCGCTCTCCAAAGTGGGCTCTCTCCAAGGACTCTTGACGGTCAGTAAATCACCCACTGGACAATCAATCCAGGAAATCAAGAGCCCGTCTCCGGCCAGTGCTGAGGGAGCGGGTGTGAGCTGGACCAGTGACACAGAGGGGACAATTTGTCTCAGTACCTGGGGGAATGGGGAGAGGGGAAATCTCCCAGTTC
Source organism: Heptranchias perlo (assembly GCF_035084215.1). Classification (NCBI taxonomy): domain Eukaryota; kingdom Metazoa; phylum Chordata; class Chondrichthyes; order Hexanchiformes; family Hexanchidae; genus Heptranchias; species Heptranchias perlo. The sequence goes on from NW_027139383.1 coordinate 227,276, forward strand.
CTGCTTCCAGTCAATACCCAGCGAGCGGGAAAAGTGAGGGATTCAGGCTTTGGAGAAAGGAAAGAGAGTGAGATAGAGAGAGAGAGAAACAGAGAGACAGAGAGAAAGAAAGAGAGATAGAGAGAGAAAGAGAGGAAGAACGAGAGAGAGAGTAAGAGTGGGAGATAGAAAAAGAGTGAGAAAGGAAGAAAGAGAGAGAGAGAGAAAGAGAGAGAGAGAGAAAGAAAGATGGAGGGAGTGGGAGACACAGTGAGAGGTAGAGAGGGAGAGAGAGAAAGAGAGAGAGAGAGAGAGAGAGAGGGAGAGAAAGAAGGATCCTGCATTCACATGGCGACGTTCATCTCCCTCAGGATGTCCCAAAGCCCTCTGCAGCCAATGACGACCTCTTACAGGAGCGGTCACTGTTGTAATGTGGGAAACGTGTCAGCCAATTTGTGCACAGCAAGATCCCACAAACAGCAATGTGAGAATGACCCAGCTCATCTGTTTTTTTAGTGATGTTGGTCGAGGGATAAATATCGGCCCCAGGACACCGGGGAGAACTCCCCCCTGCTCTTCTTCCAATAGTGGCTGTAGGATTACACGTCCACCTGAGAGGGCAGACGGGGCCCTCGGTTTAACGTCTCATCCGAAAGACGGCACCTCCGACAGTGCAGCGCTCCCTCAGTACTGACCCTCCGACAGTGCAGCGCTCCCTCAGTACTGACCCTCCGACAGTGCGGTGCTCCATCAGTACCGACCCTCCGACAGTGCAGCGCTCCCTCAGTACTGACCCTCCGACAGTGCGGTGCTCCCTCAGTACTGACCCTCCGACAGTGCAGCGCTCCCTCAGTACCGACCCTCCGACAGTGCAGCGCTCCCTCAGTACCGACCCTCCGACAGTGCAGCGCTCCCTCAGTACCGACCCTCCGACAGTGCGGCGCTCCCTCAGTACCGACCCTCCGATTGTCCAGCGTTCCCTCAGTACTGACCCTCCGACAGTGCGGCGCTCCCTCAGTACTGACCCTCCGATTGTCCAGCGCTCCCTCAGTACTGACCCTCCGACAGTGCGGCGCTCCCTCAGTACTGACCCTCCGATTGTCCAGCGCTCCCTCAGTGCTGAACTTTCGACATTGGTGAAAATAAATCTCGGACAGGGTGTATCAGGGGAGGACGATGTCACACAGACTGGTTTGTGCCAGGCTCCAGGACCAATTTGACTGGGAAACCCGTCAGAAGGAAGGATATCAGGTGAGTGGGAAACGGAGGAACAGGAGGAGGCCATTCAGCCCCTCGAGCCCGTTCCGTCATTCAATCGGATCATGTCTGGTCTGCACCTCAACTCCCTTTTCCCACATTTACCAGTGAGGGGAGGTGAGGGGGTTTTAAGGAAGAATAAAGGAGAGTTCAGGGTTACAGAGTCAGTGAGGGGCGATTTTGACTTTGGGCGACAGGAAGGGAATGGGAAATGGAATTGGGGAGAGGTGGAGAACGGGAGGTCGATATAAAATCAGACACTTCACAACATCAAAAGTCATCAAAATTACTTGAGGAATAGAACAGAGAATTTATGTCAAACTTGTGGAGAAACTTGGTTAGACCACACTTGGAGCACTGTGCACAGTTCTGGTCTCCATATACCTTGGTTAGACCACACTTGGAGCACTGTGCACAGTTCTGGTCTCCATGTACCTTGGTTAGACCACACTTGGAGCAGTGTGCACAGTTCTGGTCTCCATATACCTTGGTTAGACCACACTTGGAGCACTGTGCACAGTTCTGGTCTCCATGTACCTTGGTTAGACCACACTTGGAGCACTGTGCACAGTTCTGGTCTCCATATTATAAAAAGGATATAGAGGCACTGGAGAAGGTGCAACAAAGATTCACAAGGATGATACCAGAACTGAGAGTTTTTACCTATCAGGAAAGATTGAACAGACTGGGGCTCTTTTCTCTGGAAAAGAGAAGACTGAGGGGTGACCTGAGCGAGGTCTTTAAGATTATGAAAGGGTTCGATAGGGTAGACAGAGAGAAGATGTTTCCACTTGTGGGGGAGACCAGAACTCGGGGCCATAAATATAAGATAGTCACTAATAAATCCAATAGGGGAATTCAGGAGAAACTTCTTTCCCCAGAGAGTGGTGAGAATGTGGAACTCGCTCCCACAAGGAGTAGTTGAGGTGAATCGTGTAGATGGATTTAAGGGGAAGCTGGATAAACACATGAGGGAGAGAGGAATAGAAGGAGATGGTGAGAGGGTGAGATGGAGTAGGGAGGGAGGAGACTCGTGTGGAGCATAAACACCGGGATAGACCAGTGGGGCCGAATGGCCTGTTTCTGTGATGTAAATACGATGTAATTCTATGTAATACACCCCCTCCATCACCCCCTCACCCGACCAGCCCTCCTACCCCATCCCCTCTAACACTGAGAGACTCGGCTCTGTCCGTTCCTGTTGTTCTCTCCCCACTTTTCCCCGCACAGATCGACGGTTTAACGACCTCTCCCTTTTCGGTTTTCAGAATCGTACACGAGCTGTGTGGCGCGCCATGGAGTCTGCCGCCCTACTTACTGTCAGAGGGGCGAGACCAAACGCCGTCAACCCTGTTTCTTTCTTTACTATTGTTGCCTCCCAGAGAGTGAAAGCTGAACGCCTCGGATGGGACACCGCTGAGAGACCCCCGGCCGAGCTCCCGACAGGAGACAACTTTAATTCAGGCTCCATTTGGTCGTGGAGGCCCCGTGACCCCTGACCCTGAACTACTGCTGTCTGAATAATGGGTCGCGTTCGGGGAATAAATCTCACTGCGTTGATCAAAGTCTCATATCCGTGTCCTGTTTCTCTTCAGTGTCATTGACTCCGGTGTTTACGGGGGAGGCGGGGAAGGGCGCGGGGGGAGGGCGGAGCTGTGGGTAGGGGAGGCCGAGGTCGGCAGGGCCTCATTAACATCGGGTCGGCCCGTTCTCCCGCCCGTTCTCCCGGTCGAACGGACAGCCTGCTGCTCCTGTGCCCACGAGGACTGCGGTAAAAGGCCCCTCACCTTGTGGGGCCCGGCAGCTCGCCCCCTCCCGACCCCCTGGAAACCCGCTCGGTGACCGACAATTTCGAACCGAGCTCCCAATTCAACGGCATTACCATCGCCGAATCCCCCACCATCAACATCCTGGGGGTCACCATTGACCAGAAACTTAACTGGACCAGCCACATAAATACTGTGGCTACAAGAGCAGGTCAGAGGCTGGGTATTCTGCGGCGAGTGACTCACCTCCTGACTCCCCAAAGCCTTTCCACCATCTACAAGGCACAAGTCAGGAGTGTGATGGAATACTCTCCACTTGCCTAGATGAGTGCAGCTCCAACAACACTCAAGAAGCTCGACACCATCCAGGACAGAGCAGCCCGCTTGATTGGCACCCCATCCACCACCCTAAACATTCACTCCCTTCACCACCGGCGCACCGTGGCTGCAGTGTGGACCATCCACAGGATGCACTGCAGCAACTCGCCAAGGCTTCTTCGACAGCACCTCCCAAACCCGCGACCTCTACCACCTAGAAGGACAAGAGCAGCAGGTACATGGGAACACCACCACCTGCACGTTCCCCTCCGAGTCACACACCATCCCGACTTGGAAATATATCGGACGTTCCTTCATCGTCGCTGGGTCAAAATCCTGGAACTCCCTTCCTAACAGCACTGTGGGAGAACCTTCACCACACGGACTGCAGCGGTTCAAGAAGGCGGCTCACCACCACCTTCTCAAGGGGCAATTAGGGATGGGCAATAAATGCCGGCCTCGCCAGCGACGCCCACAACCCATGAACGAATACCAAAAAATTTAGAAAGGACAGAATTTGCTTTGGAGGCGGTTCAGAGAAGGTTCACTCGACTGATTCCTGGGATGAGGGGGTTATCTTATGAGGAAAGGTTGGGCCTGTACACACTGGAGTTTAGAAGAATGAGAGGTGATCTTATTGAAACATCGAAGATCCTGAGGGGACTCGAAGGGGGAGATGCTGAGAGGATGTTTCCCCTTGTGGGAGAGACGAGAACCAGGGGGACACAGTTTAAAAATGAGGGGTCTCCCATTTAAGACGGAGATGAGGAGAAATGTTTTCTCTCAGAGGGTGGTGAGTGTGTGGAACTCCCTTCCCCAGAGAGCGGGGGAGGCAGGGTCAGTGAATATTATTAAGGCTGAGTTCGATAGAGTCCTGATTAACAAGGGAGTCAAAGGTTATAGTCGGTAGACGGGGATAGTAGGGTTGAGGTCACAATCAGATCAGCCGTGATCTTATCAAATGGGAGAGCAGGATCGAGGGGCCGAGTGGCCCACTCCTGCTCTTAATTCGTATGTTCGTTGTGTAGATGTTTACGATCTGCGTCGAGCAACAAAGACAGGGAGGAACAGAGGGAGAGAGAACAAGGGAGAGAATGAGAGACAAAGGATGAGAGGCTGACAGAGAAAGATAGAATCTGGCAATGAAAGGATCTCCTGCACTGTCCCATCAAACACTCCCAGGGCAGGTACAGGGTTGGATACAGAGTAAAGCTCCCTCTACACTGTCCCATCAAACACTCCCAGGGCAGGTACAGGGTTAGATACAGAGTAAAGCTCCCTCTACACTGTCCCATCAAACACTCCCAGGGCAGGTACAGGGTTAGATACAGAGTAAAGCTCCCTCTACACTGTCCCATCAAACACTCCCAGGGCAGGTACAGGGTGAGATACAGAGTAAAGCTCCCTCCACACTGTCCCATCAAACACTCCCAGGGCAGGTTACAGGGTTAGATACAGAGTAAAGCACCCTCTACACTGTCCCTTCAAACACTCCCAGGGCAGGTACCGGGTTAGATACAGAGTAAAGCTCCCTCTACACTGTCCCATCAAACACTCCCAGGGCAGGTACCGGGTTAGATACAGAGTAAAGGTCCCTCTACACCGTCCCATCAAACACTCCCAGGGCAGGGACAGGGTTAGATACAGAGTAAAGCTCCCTCTGCACTGTCCCATCAAACACTCCCACGGCAGGTACAGGGTTAGATACAGAGTAAAGCTCCTTCAACACTGTCCCATCAAACACTCCCAAGGCAAGTACCGGGTTAGATACAGAGTAAATGTCCCTCTGCACTGTCCCATCAAACACTCCCAGAGCAGGTGCAGGGTTAGATGCAGACTAAAGCTCCCTCTACACTGACCCATCAAACACTCCCAGCGCAGGTACAGGTTTAGATACAGAGTAAAGCTCCCTCTGCACTGTCCCATCAAACACTCCCAGGACAGGTCCGGGGTTAGATACAGAGTGAAGCTCCCTCTACACTGTCCCATCAAACACGCCCAGGACAGGTACAGGGTTAGATACAGAGTAAAGCTCCCTCCACACTGTCACGTCAAATACTCCCAGGGCAGGTACAGGGTTAGATGCAGAGTAAAGCTCCCTCTGCACTGTCACGTCAAATACTCCCAGGACAGGTGCAGGGTTAGATACAGATTAAAGCTCCCTCAACACTGTTCCATCAAACACTCCCAGGACAGGTACAGGGTTAGATACAGAGTAAAGCTCCCTCAACACTGTCCCATCAAACACTCCCATTTTAGGTACAGGGTTAGATACAGAGTAAAGCTCCCTCTACACTGTCCCATCAAACACTCCCAGGGCAGGTACAGGGTTAGATACAGAGTAAAGCTCCCTCTACACTGTCCCATCAAACGCTCCCAGGGCAGGTACAGGGTTAGATACAGAGTAAAGCTCCCTCTACAGTGTCCCGTCAAACACTCCCAGGGCAGGTACAGGGTTAGATACAGAGTAAAGCTCCCTCTACACTGTCCAATCAAACACTCCCAGGGCAGGTACAGGGTTAGATACAGAGTAAAGCTCCCTCTACACTGTCCCGTCAAACACTCCCAGGACAGGTACAGGGTTAGATACAGAGTAAAGCTCCCTCAACACTGTCCCATCAAACACTCCCATTTCAGGTACAGGGTTAGATACAGAGTAAAGCTCCCTCTACACTGTCCCGTCAAACACTCCCAGGGCAGGTACAGCGTTAGATACAGAGTAAAGCTCCCTCCACACTGTCCCGTCAAACACTCCCAGGGCAGGTACAGGGTTAGATACAGAGTAAAGCTCCCTCTACACTGTCCCATCAAACACTCCCAGGGCAGGTACAGGGTTAGATACAGAGTAAAGCTCCCTCTACACTGTCCCATCAAACACTCCCAGGGCAGGTACAGGGTTAGATACAGAGTAAAGCTCCCTCTACACTGTCCCGTCAAACACTCCCAGGGCAGGTACAGGGTTAGATACAGAGTAAAGCTCCCTCTACACTGTCCCATCAAACACTCCCAGGGCAGGTACAGGGTTAGATACAGAGTAAAGCTCCCTCTACACTGTCCCATCAAACTCTCACATGGCCTTGGAGACCATGATCCCAAAGTGAGACAAGACACGGGTCTGAGGCTGTGATCAAGGCGGTGAATTTTATTTCTGTGTACAGCCCGTTATTCAGACAGCAGTGAGACGGGGTCAGGGGCTTCGGGGGCCCCACACAATCGAGCAGAGCCTCCTTCCAATGCACAAAGGACTCATTCAGAGGCCACTTTGATGGTGTCGGCCGTCAGGAAATCCAAGATCACGAAATCAGTCCGTCTGCAACACCGTAAACCCCGTGGGCAGGGAGCCCCGATCTCCACCTCCCTCCTTCGACACGACTCTCTGCGGCACATTGCGGGGAGCATCTCACAGGTGTAACCGCCATCTGCAGTTAGAGTAGAGAATTAAATTGGAGACCGTCCTGTTCAGGGAGTGAGAGAGTCAAATCACAGGATCGCAGAAAGGAGGACACTCGGCCCATCGAGTCCGTGCCGGCTCTCTCTGCGAGAGCAATCCAGCCAGTCCCACTCCCCCACCCTTTCCCCGTAGCCCTGCACATTTCATCCCTTCAAGAACTTACCCAGTCCCCTTTTGAAGGCCATGATTGAATCTGCCTCCACCACCCCCTCGGGCAGTTCATTCCAGATCCTCACCACTCGCTGGGGAAAAAAGTTTCTCCTCATCTCACCTTTGGTTCTTTCCCCAATCACCTTAAATCTGTGTCCTCTGGTCCTTGACCCTTCCGCCAATGGGAACAGTTTCTCTCTATCTACTCTGTCTGGACCCTTCATGATTTTGAACACCTCGATCAAATCTCCTCGCAACCGTCTCTGTTCCAAGGAGAACAACCCCAGCTTCTCCAGTCTGTCCACGGAACTAAAGTCCCTCATCCCTGGAATCATTCTGGTAAATCTCTTCTGCACCCTCTCTGAGGCCTTCACATCTTTCCTAAAGTGCGGTGCCCAGAACTGGACACAATACTCCAGTTGTGGCCGAACCAGTGTTTTATAAAGGTTCATCATGACTTCTTTGCTTTTGTGCTCTCTGCCTCTATTTATGAAGCCCAGGATCCCGTCTGCTTTTTTAACCACTTTCTCAACCTGCCCTGCCACCTTCAACGATTTGTGTACATATACCCCCAGATCTCTCTGTTCCTGTACCCCTTTTAGAATTGTACCCTCTAGTTTATATTGTCTCTCCTCGTTCTTCCCACCCAAATGTATCACCCCGCATTTTTCTGTGTTAAATTCCATCTGCCACGTGTCTGCCCATTCCACCAGCCTGTCTATCTCCTCTTGAAGTCTATCACTATCCTCCTCACTGTTCACTACCCTTCCAAGTTTTGTGTCATCTGCAAATTTGGAAGTTGTGCCCTGTCCAAGTCATTAATATACATCAAGAGAAGCAATGGTCCCAGCACCGAGCCCTGGGGAACACCACTGTACACCTCCCTCCAGTCCCAAAAACAACCGTTCACCACTACTCTCTGTTTCCTGTCACTTCGCCAATTCTGTATCCGTGCTGCTCCTGCCCCCTTTATTCCATGGGCTTCAATCTTGATGATAAGACTATCATGTTTTCGGATGAGACGTTAAACCGAGGGCCCCGTCTGCCCTCTCAGGTGGACGTAAAATCCCACGGCCACTATTGGAAGAAGAGCAGGGGGGAGTTCTCCCCGGTGTCCTGGGGCCGATATTTATCCCTCAACCAACATCACTAAAAAAACAGATGATCTGGGTCATTCTCACATTGCTGTTTGTGGGATCTTGCTGTGCGCAAATTGGCTGACACGTTTCCCACATTACAACAGTGACCACTCCTGTAAGAGGTCGTCATTGGCTGCAGAGGGTTTTGGGACATCCTGAGGGAGATGAAAGATGCCATGTAAATGGAGGATCCTTCTTTCTCTCTCTCTCTCTCTCTCTTTCTTTCTTTCTCTCTCTCCCTCTTTCCCTCTCTCTTTCTTTCTCTCTCTTACTCTTTCCCTCTCTCTTTCTTTCTCTCTCTCCCTCTTTCCCTCTCTCTTTCTTTCTCTCTCTCTATCTCTCTTTCCATCTCTCTCTCTTTCTCTTTCTCTCTCTCTCTTTCTCTCTCTCTCTCTTTCTATTTCTCTCTCTCTCTTTCTCTCTTTCTCTCTCTTTCTTGCTCTCTCTCTTTCCTTTCTCCAAAGCCTGAATCCCTCACTTTTCCCAGTCGCTGGGTATTGACTGGAAGCAGGAACTGGGAGATTTCCCTCTCCCCATTCCCCCAGGTTCTGAGACAAATTGTCCCCTCTGTGTCACTGGTCCAGCTCACACCCGTTCCCTCAGCACTGGCCGGAGACGAGCTCTTGATTTCCTGGATTGATTGTCCAGTGGGTGATTTACTGACCAACAGAAGACCTTGGAGAGAGCCCACTTTGGACAGCGATGGGCTGAGCCAGCACCAGGACTCCAAGGACCAGGAGCAGAACCTTCTTCATCTTCCACTGAGTGGCTCAGAGTCAGGATCAGACGGCTGGAGCACAGAAGCTCGGTGTCCAGATACAGAGAGTTTACTGTAATTTATACTCACCCACACGGGGAGTGGCCCCATCTCGGGCATTTAAAGGGACAGTCCAACAACTAAGGGCGACATGAACTCGAATCAAAACTTAAATAGATCTTAAATATTAAGTGTAGGGACTGTGTTCTGTGTAAGGACTGTGTTCAGTGTAGGGACTGTGTTCAGGATAGAGGCGGCAATCTGTCCCAACACTGAACACAGTCCCAACACTGAACACAGTCCCGACACTGAACACAGTCCCTGCACTGAACACAGTCCCTACACTGAACACAGTCCCGACAATGAACACAGTCCCGACACTGAACACAGACCCGACACTGAACACAGCCCCTGCACTGAACACAGTCCCTACACTGAACACAGTCCCGACACTGAACACAGTCCCTGCACTGAACACAGTCCCTACACTGAACACAGTCCCGACAATGAACACAGTCCCGACACTGAACACAGACCCGACACTGAACACAGCCCCTGCACTGAACACAGTCCCTACACTGAACACAGTCCCTACACTGAACACAGTCTCTACACTGAACACAATCCTTACACTGTACACAGCCCCGACACTGAACACAGTCAAGACACTGAACACAGTCCCTACACTGAAAACAGCCCCGACACTGAACACAGTCCCTGCACTGAACACAATCCTTACACTGAACACAGTCCTTACACTGTATACAGCCCCTACACTGAACACAGTCAAGACACTGAACACAGTCCCTACACTGAAAACAGCCCCAACACTGAACACAGTCCCTGCACTGAACACAATCCTTACACTGAACACAGTCCCGACACTGAAAACAGCCCCGACACTGATCACAGTCCCTCCACTGAACACAATCCTTAAACTGAACACAGTCCCGACACTGAACACAGCCCCTGCACTGAACACAGTCCCTACACTGAACACAGTCCCTACACTGAACACATTCCCCACACTGAACACAGCCCCTGCACTGAACACAGTCCCTGCACTGAACACAGTCCCAACACTGAACACAGTCCCTGCACTGAACACAGACCCTACACGAAACACAGTCCCTGCACTGAACACAGTCCCTAAACTGAACATAGCCCGTACACTGAACACAGTCCCTGCACTGACCACAATCCTTACACTGAACACAGTCCCTCCACTGAACACAGTCCCTGCACTGAACACAGCCCCTACACTGAATACAGTCTTTACACTGAACACAGTCGCGACAATGAACACAGTCCCCACACTGAACACAGTCCCTACACTGAACACAGTCCCTACACTGAACACAGTCCCTACACTGAACACAGTCCCCACACTGAACACAGTCCCTACACTGAACACAGTCCCTACACTGAACACAGTCCCTACACTGAACACAGTCCCTACACTGAACACAGTCCCTACACTGAACACAGCCCCTACACTGAACACAGTCCCTGCACTGAACACAGTCCCTGCACTGAACAGAGTGTGATTGAGTGTGCGAGTGAGTGAGTGTGTGAGTGAGTGAGTGTGCGAGTGAGTGAGTGTGCGAGTGTGTATGTGAGTGTGTTTTGCCCAGACAGGGTGTGCACATGGTGAGAGAAGGTGTTTGTGGAATTGGAAACAGTGTTTAATGTTTGAAACTGGTGATATCTGTACACTCAGGAGTTGAGGGGCTGTGTCCAGTCCCCACAGAATGTCAGCGAGCTGTTCTCTCTTATTCAGAAACAGTTCATTTCTGGCAGGTCCTCACACCTTGTCCAAACATTTACAGACAGACCGGCGACTGCACACAGATCAGATCCGTTTTAGAGGCAAACGATTAACAGACCGACAATCTGCTCAGAAAGTGGGAAATGTTTAACCCAGTGGGGCAGAGGGATGAAGGCAGGGTGAGAGAGACACGGAGAGATCACACAAAAGAAAGAGAGAGAAGGAGAGGGAGGGAGGGGAGAGACACAGGTGATGAGAGAGCAAGAGGCAGAAATCGAGGCACAGACATGGTGAGGTCGGGAGAGAGAGGGAGAGGGAGGGACGGGGAGAGCGAAAGAGAGAGAGAGAGGGAGGTTTCTGGTCTCATTATAAATTGGTCAGCCCACACTTGGAGTACTGTGCACAGTTCTGGTCTCGATATAATTTGGTTTGACCACACCTGGAGCACTGTGCACAGTTTTCGTCCCCAAAAATCTTGGTTAGACCACACCTGGAGCACTGTGCACAGTTCTGGTCTGCATATACCTTGGTTAGACCACACCTGGAGAACTGTGCACAGATCTTTGTCTGCATATACCTTGGTTAGACCACACTTGGAGTCCTGTGCGCAGTTCTGGTCTCCATGTACCTTGGTTAGACCACACTTGGAGTAGTGTGCACATTTCTGGTCACCATGTACCTTGGTTAGACCACACTTGGAGCACTGTGCACAGTTCTGGTCTCCATATAGCTTGGTTAGACAACACTTGGAGCACTGTGCACCGTTCTGGTCCCCATATAACTTTGTTAGACCGTACCTGGAGTACTGTGCACAGTTCTGGTCTCGATATAATTTGGTTTGACCACACCTGGAGCACTGTGCACAGTTTTCGTCCCCAAAAAACTTGGTTAGACCACACCTGGAGCACTGTGCACCATTCTGGTGCCCAAAAACTTATTTAGACAACACTTGGAGCACTGTGCACAGTTCTGGTCTCCATATACCTTGGTTAGACCACACTTGGAGTAGTGTGCACAGTTCCAGTCTCCATATACCTTGGTTAGACCACACTTGGAGCACTGTGCACAGTTCTGGTCACCATATACCTTCCTCTCTTTCTCTCTCTATCTCTCTTTCTTTCTCTCTCTCTCTCTGTTTCTCTCTCTCTCTATCTCACTCTCTTTCCTTTCTTCAAAGCCTGAATCCCTCACTTTTCCCGCTCGCTGGGTATTGACTGGAAGCAGGAACTGGGAGATTTCCCTCTCCCCATTCCCCCAGGTACTGAGACAAATTGTCCCCTCTGTGTCACTGGTCCAGCTCACACCCGTTCCCTCAGCACTGGCCGGAGACGGGCTCTTGATTTCCTGGACTGATTGTCCAGTGGGTGATTTACTGACCAACAGAAGACCATGAAGAGAACCCCCCTCGGCCAGCGATGGGCTGAGCCAGCACCAGGACTCCAAGGACCAGGAGCAGAACCTTCTTCATCTTCCACTGAGTGGCTCAGAGTCAGGATCAGACGGCTGGAGTACAGAAGCTCGGTGTCCAGATACAGAGAGTTTACTGCAATTTATACTCACCCACACGGGGAGTGGCCCCATCTCGGGCATTTAAAGGGACAGTCCAACAACTAAGGGCGACATTAACTCGAATCAAAACTTAAATAGATCTTAAATATTCAGTGTAGGGTCTGTGTTCTGTGTAAGGACTGTGTTCAGGATAGAGGCGGCAATCTGTCCCAACACTGAACACAGTCCCAACACTGAACACAGTCCCAACACTGAACACAGTCCCTACACTGAACACAGTCCCAACACTGAACACAGTCCCAACACTGCACACAGTCCCTACACTGAACACAGTCCCGACACTGAACACAGTCCCTACACTGAACACAGTCCCGACAATGAACACAGTCCCTACACTGAACACAAACCCGACACTGAACACAGCCCCTACACTGAACACAGTCCCTACACTGAACATAGCCCGTACACTGAACACAGTCCCTACACTGAAAACAGCCCCGACACTGAACACAGTCCCTACACTGAACACAGTCCCGACACTGAACACAGCCTCTGCACTGAACACAGTCCCGACACTGAACACAGTCCCAACACTGCACACAGTCCCTCCACTGAACACAATCCTTACACTGAACACAGTCCCTGCACTGAACACAGTCCCTGCACTGAACACAGTCCCAACACTGTACACAGTCCCTACACTGAACACAGTCCCGACACTGAACACAGTCCCTACACTGAAAACAGCCCCGACACTGAACACAGTCCCTCCACTGAAAATAGCCCCGACAGTGATCACAGTCCCTGCACTGAACACAATCCTTACACTGAACACAGTCCCGACACTGAACACAGCCCCTGCACTGAACACAGTCCCTGCACTGAACACAGTCCCAACACTGAACACAGTCCCTACACTGAACACAGACCCTGCACTGAACACAGTCCCAACACTGAACACAGTCCCTACACTGAACACAGACCCTACACGAAACACAGTCCCTGCACTGAACACAGTCGCTACACTGAACATAGCCCGTACACTGAACACAGTCCCTACACTGAACACAATCCTTACACTGAACACAGTCCCTCCACTGAACACAGTCCCTCCACTGAACACAGTCCCTCCACTGAACACAGTCCCTACACTGATCACAGTCCCTGCACTGAACACAATCCTTACACTGAACACAGTCCCGACACTGAACACAGCCCCTGCACTGAACACAGTCCCTACACTGAACACAGTCCCAACACTGAACACAGTCCCTACACTGAACACAGACCCTACACGAAACACAGTCCCTGCACTGAACACAGTCCCTACACTGAACATAGCCCGTACACTGAACACAGTCCCGACACTGACCACAATCCTTACACTGAACACAGTCCCTCCACTGAACACAGTCCCTCCACTGAACACAATCCCGACACTGAACACAGTCCCTACACTGAAAACAGCCCCAACACTTAACACAGTCCCTCCACTGAACACAGTCCCGACACTGAACACAGTCCCTCATCTGAACACAGTCCCTGCACTGAACACAGTCCCTGCACTTAACACAGTCCCTCCACTGAACACACTCCCTGCACTGAACACAGTCCCTACACTGAACACAGCCCCTACACTGAATACAGTCTTTACACTGAACACAGTCGCGACAATGAACACAGTCCCCACACTGAACACAGTCCCTGCACTGAACACAGTCCCGACACTGAACACAGTCCCTCCACTGAACACAGTCCCTACACTGAACACAATCCTTGCACTGCACACAGTCCCTCCACTGAACACAGTCCCTCCACTGAACACAGTCCCGACACTGAACACAGTCCCTACACTGAACATAGCCCGTACACTGAACACAGTCCTGACACTGACCACAATCCTTACACTGAACACAGTCCCTCCACTGAACACAGTCCCTCCACTGAACACAGTCCCGACACTGAACACAGTCCCTACACTGAAAACAGCCCCGACACTTAACACAGTCCCTCCACTGAACACAGTCCCGACACTGAACACAGTCCCTCATCTGAACACAGTCCCTGCACTGAACACAGTCCCTGCACTTAACACAGTCCCTCCACTGAACACAGTCCCTACACTGAACACAGCCCCTACACTGAATACAGTCTTTACACTGAACACAGTCGCGACAATGAACACAGTCCCCACACTGAACACAGTTCCTACACTGAACACAGTCCCTCCACTGAACACAGTCCCTACACTGAACACAATCCTTCCACTGCACACAGTCCCTCCACTGAACACAGTCCCTCCACTGAACACAGTCCCGACACTGAACACAGTCCCTACACTGAACACAGTCCCTCCGCTGAACACAGTCCCGACACTGAACACAGTCCCTACACTGAAAACAGCCCCGACACTTGACACAGTCCCTCCACTGAACACAGTCCCTACACTGAACACAGTCCCTCCACTGAACACAGTCCCTGCACTGAACACAGTCCCTACACTTAACACAGTCCCTCCACTGAACACAGTCCCTACACTGAACACAGTCCCTACACTGAACACAGCCCCTACACTGAATACAGTCTTTACACTGAACACAGTCGCGACAATGAACACAGTCCGCACACTGAACACAGTCCCTACACTGAACACAGTCCCTCCACTGAACACAGTCCCTACACTGAACACAGTCCCTACACTGAACACAGCCCCTACACTGAACACAGTCCCTACACTGCACACAGTCCCTGCACTGAACACAGTCCCTACACTGAACACAGTCCCTGCACTGAACACAGTGTGATTGAGTGTGCGAGTGAGTGAGTGTGCGAGTGAGTGAGTGTGCGAGTGAGTGAGTGTGCGAGTGTGTATGTGAGTGTGTTTTGCCCAGACAGGGTGTGCACATGGTGAGAGAAGGTGTTTGTGGAATTGGAAACAGTGTTTAATGTTTGAAACTGGTGATATCTGTACACTCAGGAGTTGAGGGGCTGTGTCCAGTCCCCACAGAATGTCAGCGAGCTGTTCTCTCTTATTCAGAAACAGTTCATTTCTGGCAGGTCCTCACACCTTGTCCAAACGTTTACAGACAGACCGGCGACTGCACACAGATCAGATCCGTTTTAGAGGCAAACGATTAACAGACTGACAATCTGCTCAGAAAGTGGGAAATGTTTAACCCAGTGGGGCAGAGGGATGAAGGCAGGGTGAGAGAGACACGGAGAGATCGCACGAAAGAAAGAGAGAGAAGGAGAGGGAGGGAGGGGAGAGACACAGGTGATGAGAGAGGGACAGAGGGAGAGAGAGCAAGAGGCAGAAATCAAGGCACAGACATGGATAGGTGGAGAGAGAGAAGGAGAGAGAGGGAGGGAGGGAGGGAGTGGGTGATGGAGGGGTTGTGTTACATAGAATTACATCGAATTTACACCAGAGATACAGGCCGTTCGGCCCCTCTGCTCCATGCCGGTGTTTCTGCTCCACGCGAGCCTCGTCCC
Source organism: Heptranchias perlo (assembly GCF_035084215.1). Classification (NCBI taxonomy): domain Eukaryota; kingdom Metazoa; phylum Chordata; class Chondrichthyes; order Hexanchiformes; family Hexanchidae; genus Heptranchias; species Heptranchias perlo. The sequence goes on from NW_027139383.1 coordinate 242,862, forward strand.
TCCCGACTCCATCTCACCCTCTCACCATCTCCTTCTGTTCCTCTCTCCCTCATGTGTTTATCCAGCTTCCCCTTAAATCCATCTACACTATTCACCTCAACTACTCCTTGTGGGAGCGAGTTCCACATTCTCACCACTCTCTGGGGAAAGAAGTTTCTCCTGAATTCCCCTATTGGATTTATTAGTGACTATCTTATATTTATGGCCCCGAGTTCTGGTCTCCCCCACAAGTGAAAACATCTTCTCTCCGTCTACCCTATCGAACCCTTTCATAATCTTAAAGACCTCGCTCAGGTCACCCCTCAGTCTTCTCTATTCTAGAGAAAAGAGCCAAAGCCTGTTCAATCTTTCCTGATAGGTAAAACCTCTCAGTTCTGGTATCATCCTAGTAAATCTTTTCTGCACCTTCTCCAGTGTCTCTGTATCCTTTTTATAATATGGAGACCAGAACTGTGCACAGTACTCCAGATGTGGTCTAACCAAGGTATATGGAGACCAGAACTGTGCACAGTGCTCCAAGTGTGGTCTAACCAAGGTACATGGAGACCTGAACTGTGCACAGTACTGCAAGTGTGGTCTAACCAAGTTATATGGAGACCAGAATTGTCCACAATGCTCCAGGTTTGGTCGAACCAAGGAATATGGAGACCAGAACCATGCACATTACTCCAAGTGTGGTCTAACCAATTAATATGGTGACCAGAACTGTGCACAGTGCTCCAGGAGTAGTCTAACCAAGGTATATGCAGACAAAGATCAGTGGACAGTGCTCCAGGTGTGGTCTAACAAAGGTATATGCAGACCAGAACTGTACACAGTGCTCCAAGTATGGTCTAACCATGTTATATCGAGACCAGAATAGTGCACAGTGCTCCAAGTGTGGTCTAAACAATGTATATGGAGACCAGAACTGTGCATAATACTCCAAGTGTTGTTTAACCAAGGCATATGAAGAACAGAACTGTGCACAGTTCTCCAAGTGTGGTCCAAACAAGGTATATGGAGACCAGAACTGTGCACATTAGTCCAAGTGTGGTCTAACCAAGGTATATGGAGACCAGAACTGTGAACAGTGTTCCACGTGTTGTCTAACCAAGGTATATGGAGACCACAACTGTGCACAGTGCTCCAAGTGTGGACTAACCAAGTTAAATGGGGACCAGAACTGTGCACAATGCTCCAAGTGTGGTCTAAACAAGTTAAAGGGAGACCAAAAACGTGTACAATACTCCAAGTGTGGTCTAAATAAGGAATTTGGTGACCAGAACTGTGCACAGTACTCCAAGTGTGGTCGAACCAAGTTATTTGGAGACCTGAACTGTGCACAGCAAAACAAGTGTGGTCTAACCAAGGTAAAGGGAGACAAAAACTGTGTACAATACTCCAAGTGTGGTCTAAACCAGGAATATGGTGACCATAACTGTGCACAGTACTCCAAGTGTGGTCTCACCAAGTGATATGGGGGCCAGCACTGTGCACAGTGCTCTAAGTGTTGTCTAACCAAGGTATATGGAGACCAGTACTGTGCACTTTACGCCAAGTGTGGTCTAAACCAAGATATATGGTGACCAGTAATGTGCACAGTGCTCCAGGTGTGGTCTGAACAAGGTACATGGAGACCAGAACTGTGCACAGTGCTCTAAGTGTTGTCTAACCAAGGTATATGGAGGCCAGTACTGTGCACTTTACTCCAAGTGTGGTCTAAACAAGGTATACGGAGACCAGAACGGTGCACAGCACTCAAAGTGTGATCTAACCAAGGTATATGGAGTCCAGTACTATGCACAGTGCACCAAGTGTGGTCTAACCAAGTTATATGGGGACCAGAACCGTGCACAGTGCTCCAAGTGAGGTCAAGTCAAATTATATGGGGACCAGAACGGTGCAACGTGCTGCTGGTGTGGTCTAACCAAGGTACATGGAGACCAGAACTGTGCACCATGCTCCAAGTGTTGTCTAACCAAGGTATATGGAGACCAGAACTGTGCACAGTGCTCCAAGTGTGGTCTAACCAAGTTATATCGAGACCAGAACTGTGCACAGTGCTCCAAGTTTGGTCTAACCAAGGTATATGGACACCAGAACTGTGCACATTGCTCCAAGTGTGGTCAACCAAGGTATATGGAGACCAGAACTGTGCACATTGCTCCAAGTGTTGTCTAACCAAGGTATATGGAGACCAGAACTGTGCACAGTGCTCCAAGTGTGGTCAACCAAGATATATGGAGACCAGAACTGTGCACAGTGCTCCAAGTGTGGTCAACCAAGGCATATGGAGACCAGAACCGTGCACATTGCTCCAAGTGTTGTCTAACCAAGGTATATGGAGACCAGAACTGTGCACAATGCTCCAAGTGTGGTCTAAACACGTTATATCGAGACCAGAACTGTGCACAGTACTCCAAGTGTGGTCTAACCAAGGTATATGGAGACCAGAACTGTGCACAGTGCTCCAAGTGTGGTCAACCAAGGTATATGGAGACCAGAACTGTGCACAGTGCTCCAACTGTGGTCAACCAAGGGAAATGGAGACCAGAACTGTGCACATTGCTCCAAGTGTTGTCTAACCAAGGTATATGGAGACCAGAACTGTGCACAATGCTCCAAGTGTTGTCTAACACGTTATATCGTGACCAGAACTGTGCACAGTACCCCAAGTGTGGTCTACCCAAGGTATATGGAGACCAGAACTGTGCAAAGTGCTCCAAGTGTTGTCTAACCAAGGTATATGGAGACCAGAACTATGCACAGTGCTCCAAGTGTGGTCGAACCAAGGTGTATGAAGGTCAGAACTGTGCACAGTGCTCCAAGTGTGGTCAAACTAAATTATATCGAGACCAGAACTGTGCACAGTACTCCAGGTGTTGTCTAACCAAGGTATATGGAGACCAGACCTGTGCAAAGTGCTCCAAGTGTTGTCTAACTAAGGTATACAGAGACAAGAACTGTGCACAGTGCTCCAAGTGTGGTCAACCAAGTAATATGGGGACCAGAACTGTGCACAATGCTCCAAGTGTGGTCTACCCAAGGTATTTGGAGACCAGAACTGTGCAAAGTGCTCCAAGTGTTGTCTAACCAAGGTATATGGAGACCAGAACTATGCACAGTGCTCCAAGTGTGGTCGAACCAAGGTGTATGAAGGTCAGAACTGTGCACAGTGCTCCAAGTGTGGTCAAACTAAATTATATCGAGACCAGAACTGTGCACAGTACTCCAGGTGTTGTCTAACCAAGGTATATGGAGACCAGACCTGTGCAAAGTGCTCCAAGTGTTGTCTAACTAAGGTATATAGAGACAAGAACTGTGCACAGTGCTCCAAGTGTGGTCAACCAAGTAATATGGGGACCAGAACTGTGCACAATGCTCCAAGTGTGGTCTAACCAAGTTAAAGGGAGACCAAAAACGTGTACAATACTCCAAGTTTGGTCTAAACAAGGAATTTGGTGACCAGAACTGTGCACAGTACTCCAAGTGTGGTCTAACCAAGTTATTTGGAGACCTGAAGTGTGCACAGTACAACGAGTGTGGTCTAACCAAGGTAAAGGGAGACCAAAACTGTGTACAATACTCCAAGTGTGGTCTAAACAAGGAATATGGTGACCAGAACTTTGTACAATGTTCCAAGTGTGGTCTCACCAAGTGATATGGCGGCCAGCACTGTGCACAGTGCTCTAAGTGTTGTCTAACAAAGGTATATGGAGACCAGTACTGTGCACTTTACTCCAAGTGTGGTCTAACCAAGTTATATGGAGACCTGAACTGTGCACAGTACAACAAGTGTGGTCTAACCAAGGTAAAGGGAGACCAAAAATGTGTGCAATACTCCAAGTGTGGTCTAAACAAGGAATATGTAGACCAGAACTGTGCACAGTACTCCAAATGTGGTCTAACCAAGTTATATGGAGACCTGAACTGTGCACAGCAAAACAAGTGTGGTCTAACCAAGGTAAAGGGAGACAAAAACTGTGTACAATACTCCAAGTGTGGTCCAAACCAGGAATATGGTGACCATAACTGTGCACAGTAATCCAAGTGTGGTCTCACCAAGTGATATGGGGGCCAGCACTGTGCACAGTGCTCTCAGTGTTGTCTAACCAAGGTATATGGAGACCAGTACTGTGCACTTTACTCCAAGTGTGGTCTAAACCAAGATATATGGCGACCAGTCCTGTGCACAGTGCTCCAGGTGTGGTCTGAACAAGGTATATGGAGACCAGAACTGTGCACAGTACAACAAGTCTGGTCTAACCAAGGTAAAGGGATACCAAAACTGTGTACAATGCTCCAACTGTGGTCTAAACAAGGAATATGGTGACCAGAACTGTGTACAATGCTCCAAATGTGGTCTCACCAAGTGATATGGGGGCCAGCACTGTGAACAGTGCTCCACGTGTTGTCTAACCAAGGTATATGGAGACCAGAACTGTGCACATTGCTTCAGGTGTGGTCTAACAAAGATATTTGGAGACCAGAACTGTGCACATTGCTCCAATTGTTGTCCAAACAAGGTATATGGGGACCAGAACTGTGCACAATGCTCCAAGTGTTGTCTAACCAAGGTATATGGGGACCAGAACTGTGCACAATGCTCCAAGTCTGGTCTCACCAAGTGATATGGGGGCCAGCACTGTGCACAGTGCTCGAAGTGTTGTCTAACAAAGGTATATGGAGACCAGTACTGTGCACTTTACTCCAAGTGTGGTCTAACCAAGTTATATGGAGACCTGAACTGTGCACAGCACAACAAGTGTGGTCGAACCAAGGCATAAGAAGACCAGAAGAGTGCACACTGCTCCAAGTGTGGTCAAACCAAGGTAGATGGTGACCAGAACTGTGCACAGTACTCCAAGTGTAGTCTTACCAAGGTACATGGAGACCAGAACTGTGCAAAGTTCTCCAAGTGTTCTCTGACCAAGGTGTTTGGAGGTCAGAACTGTGCACAGTGCTCTAAGTTTGGTCAAACCAAATTTATTCGAGACCAGAACTGTGCACAGTGCTCCACGTGTTGTCTAAACAAGGTATATGGAGACAAGAACTGTGCAAAATACTCCAAGTGTGGTCTGACCAAGTTATCCGGGGAGCAGAACTGTGCAAAGTGCTCCAAGTGTGGTCTAACCAAGTTATATGATGACCAGAACTGTGCACAGTACTACAGGTGTGGTCCAACCAAGGTATATGGAGACCAGAACTGTGCACAGTGCTCCAAGTGTGGTCCAACGAAGTTATATGGAGACCAGAACTGTGCACAGTGCTCCAGTTGAGGTCTAACAAAGTTATATGGGGACCAGAACTGTGCACTATGTTCCATGTGAGCTCTAACCAAGTAATATGAGGACCAGAAATGTGCACAATACTTCAAGTGTGGTCCAACCAAGGTATTTCGAGACCAGAACGATGCACAATGCTCCATATGTGCTCTTACCAAGGTATATTGAGACCAGTACTGTGCACAGTGCTCCATGTGTAGTCAAGCCAAGTTATATCGAGACCAGAACAGTGCACAGTGCTCCAAGTCTGGTCTAACCAAGGCATATGGAGACCAGAACTGTGCACAATACTCCAAGTGTTATCTAAAAAAGGTATATGGAGACCAGAACTGTGCACAGTGCTCCAAGTATTGTCAAACCAAAGTATATGGAGACCAGAACTGTGCACAATACTCCAAGTGTGGTCTAACCAAGGTATATGGAGACCTGAACTGTGCACAGTACTCCAAGTGTGGTCTCACCAATGTATATGGAGACCAGAACTGTGCACAACACTCCAAGTGTGGTCTAACCAAATTACATGGGTCCAGAACTGTGCACAATGCTCCAAATGTGGTCTAACCAAGTTATATGAAGAACTGAACTGTGCACAGGACACCAAGTGGGTCGAGCTAAGGTGCATGGAGACCAGAACTGTACACAGTGCTCCAGGTGTGGTCTAACCAAGGTATTTGGAGACCAGAATGGTGCACAGTGCTCCAAGTGTTGTCTATCCAAGGTGTATGGAGACCAGAACTGTGCACAGTGCTCCAAGTGTGGTCTATCCAAGATAGAGGGAGTCCAGAAATGTGCAAAATACTCAGAGTGCGGTCCAACCAAGGTATATGGAGACCAGAACTGCGCATAGTCTTCCAGGTGTGGTCTAAGCAAGGTACATGGAGCTCAGAAATGTGCACAGTTCTCCAAGTGTTGTCCAACAAAGGTATAGGAGACCAGAACTGTGCACAGTACTCCAAGTGTGGTCTAACCAAGGCATATGGAGACCAGAACTGTGTACAATGCTCCAAGTGTGGTCTCACCAAGTGATATGGGGGCCAGCACTGTGCACAGTGCTCTAAGTGTTGTCTAACAAAGGTATATGGAGACCAGTATTCTGCACTTTACTCCAAGTGTGGTCTAAACCAAGGTATATGGAGACCTGAACTGTGCACAGTAATCCAAGTGTGGTTTAACCAAGTTAGATGGGGACCAGAACTGTGCACTATGTTCCATGTGAGCTCTAACCAAGTAATATGAGGACCAGAAATGTGCACAATACTTCAAGTGTGGTCCAACAAAGTTATAGGAGACGAGAACTGTACACAGTGCTCCAAGTGTGGTCAAACCAAGTTATATCGAGACCGGAGCGGTGCACAATACTCCAAGTGTGGTCTAACCAAGGCATATGGAGACCAGAACTGTGCACAATACTCCAAGTATTGTCTAACCAAGGTATATGGAGACCAGAACTGTGCTCAGTACTCCAAGTGTGGTCTAACCAAGTTATATGGACACCAGAACTGTGCACAGTACTCCAAGTGTGGTCTAACCAAGATATATCGAGACCAGAACTGTGCACAGTACTCCAAGTGTGGTCTATCCAAGATATATGGAGTCCAGAAATGTGCAAAATACTCCAAGTGCGGTCCAACCAAGGTATATGGAGACCAGAACTGCGCATAATATTCCAGGTGTGGTCTAACCAAGGTACATGGAGCTCAGAAATGTGCACAGTTCTCCATGTGTTGTCCAACAAAGGTATAGGAGACCAGAACTGTGCACAGTACTCCAAGTGTGGTCTAACCAAGGCATATGGAGACCAGAACTGTGCACAATACTCCAAGTGTGGTCTCACCAAGGTATGTGGAGACCAGAACTGTGCACAGTACTCCAAGTTTGGTCCAACCAAGGTATATGGAAACCAGAACTGTCCACAGTGCTCCAAGTGTGGTCTAACCAAGGCAAATGAATACCAGAAGTGTGCACAGTGCTCCAAGTGTGGTCAAACCAAGGTATATGGAGACCATAACTGTGCACAGTAATCCAAGTGTGGTCTAACCAAGGTATATGGAGACCAGAACTGTGCAAAATACTCCAAGTGTGGTCCAACCAAGGTATATGGAGACCAGAACATTGCACAACATTCCAAGTTTGGTCCAACCAAGGTATATGGAGTTCAGAAATGTGCACAGTACTCCAAGTGTTGTCAAAACAAGTTATTGGAGGCCAGAACTGTGCACAGTGCTCGAAGTGTGGTCAAACCTAGTTATTTGGGGACCAGAAGTGTGCACAGTGCTCCAAGTGTGGTCAAACCAAGGTATATGGAGACCACAACGGTGCACAGTACTCCAAGTGTGGTCGAACCAAGGAATATGGCGACCAGAACTGTGCTCAGTGCTCCAAGTGTGCTCTAACCAAGTTATATGGAGACAAGAACTGTGCACAGTGTTCCAATTGTTGTCTAACCAAGGTATATGGAGAGGAGAACTGTGCACATTACTCCAAGTGTTGTCCAACAAAGTTATATGGAGACCAGAACTGCGCATATTATTCCAAGTGTGGTGTAACAAAGTTATATGGGGACAAGAACTGTGCACAGTGCTCCAAGTGTGGTCAAACCAAATTATATGGAGACCAGAACTGTGCACAGTGCTCCAAGTGTGGTCTAACCAAGGCATTTGAAGACCATTAGTGTGCTCAGTCCTCCAAGTGTTGTCTAACCAAGTTATATTGGGACCAGAACGGTGCACAGTGCTCCAAGTGTGGTCAAATCAAATTATATGGGTACCAGAACGGTGCACAATGCTCCAACTGTGTTCAAACCAAATTATATCGAGACCAGAACTGTGCACAGTGCTCCAAGTGTGTTCTAAACAAGTTATATCGAGACCAGAAGTGTGCACAGTGCTCCAAGTGTGTTCAAAACAAGTTAGATGGACACCAGAATGGTGCACAGTGCTCCAGGTGTGGTCTAACCAAGTTATATGGGAACCAGGACGGTGCACAGTGCTCCAAGTGTGGTCAAACCAAATTATATCGAGACCAGAACTGTGCACAGTGCTCCAAGTGTGGTCAAACCAAATTATATCGAGACCAGAACTGTGCACAGTGCTCCAAGTGTGGTCAAACCAAATTATATCGAGACCAGAACTGTGCACAGTACTCCAAGTGTGGGATGACCAATTTATAATGAGACCAGAAACCTCCCTCTCTCTCTCTCTCTCTTTCACTCTCCCCGTCCCTCTCTCTCCCTCTCTCTCCCTACCTCACCATGTCTGTGCCTCGATTTCTGCCTCTTGCTCTCTCATCACCTGTGTCTCTCCCCTCCCTCCCTCTCCTTCTCTCTCTTTCTTTCGTGCGATCTCTCCGTGTCTCTCTCACCCTGCCTTCATCCCTCTGCCCCACTGGGTTAAACATTTCCCACTTTCTGAGCAGATTGTCGGTCTGTTAATCGTTTGCCTCTAAAACGGATCTGATCTGTGTGCAGTCGCCGGTCTGTCTGTAAATGTTTGGACAAGGTGTGAGGACCTGCCAGAAATGAACTGTTTCTGAATAAGAGAGAACAGCTCGCTGACATTCTGTGGGGACTGGACACAGCCCCTCAACTCCTGAGTGTACAGATATCACCAGTTTCAAACATTAAACACTGTTTCCAATTCCACAAACACCTTCTCTCACCATGTGCACACCCGGTCTGGGCAAAACACACTCACATACACACTCGCACACTCACTCACTCACTCACACACTCACTCACTCGCACATTCACTCACTCACACACACAATCACACACACAATCACACTGTGTTCAGTGCAGGGAATGAGTTCAGTGTCGGGTCTGTGTTAAGTGTCGGGACTGTGTTCAGTGAAGGGACTGTGTTCAGTGGAAGGACTGTGTTCAGTGTTGGGACTCTGTTCAGTGTCGGGACAGTGTTTCGTGTCGGGTCTGTGTTCAGTGTTGGGACTGTGTTCAGTGTCGGGACTGTGTTCAGTGTGGGGAATGTGTTCAGTGCAGGGACTGTGTTCAGTGTTGGGACTGTGTTCAGTGCAGGGAGTGTGTTCAGTGTTGGGTCTGTGTTCAATGTAGCGACTGTGTTCAATGCAGGGACTGTGTTCAGTGCAGGGGCTGTTTTCAGTGTCGGGACTGTGTTCAGTGTAAGGATTGTGTTCAGTGTCGGGACTGTGTTCAGTGGAGGGACTGTGTTCAGTGGAGGGACTGTGTTCAGTGTGCGGGCTGTGTTCAGTGTAGGGACTGTGTTCATTGTAACGGCTGTGTTCAGTGTAGGGACTGTGTTCAGTGGAGGGACTGTGTTCAGTGGAGGGACTGTGTTCAGTGTGCGGGCTATGTTCAGTGTAGGGACTGTGTTCATTGTAAGGGCTGTGTTCAGTGTAGGGACTGTGTTCAGTGTCGGATCTGTGTTCAGTGTCGGGACTGTGTTCAGTGTCGGGAATGTGTTCAGTGTAGGGACTGTGTTCAGTGCAGGGACTGTGTTCAGTGTAGGGACTGTGCAGTGCAGGGGTTGTGTTCAGTGTAGGGACTGTATTCAGTGCAGTGACTTTGTTCAGTGCAGGGACTGTGTTCAGTGTAGGGACTGTGTTCAGTGTCGGGACTGTGTTCAGTGTAGGGACTGTGTTCAGTGGAGGGACTGTGTTCAGTGGAGGGACTGTGTTCAGTGTGCGGGCTGTGTTCAGTGTAGGGACTGTGTTCATTGTAACGGCTGTGTTCAGTGTAGGGACTGTGTTCAGTGGAGGGACTGTGTTCAGTGGAGGGACTGTGTTCAGTGTGCGGGCTATGTTCAGTGTAGGGACTGTGTTCATTGTAAGGGCTGTGTTCAGTGTAGGGACTGTGTTCAGTGTCGGATCTGTGTTCAGTGTCGGGACTGTGTTCAGTGTCGGGAATGTGTTCAGTGTAGGGACTGTGTTCAGTGCAGGGACTGTGTTCAGTGTAGGGACTGTGTTCAGTGCAGGGGTTGTGTTCAGTGTAGGGACTGTATTCAGTGCAGTGACTTTGTTCAGTGCAGGGACTGTGTTCAGTGTAGGGACTGTGTTCAGTGTCGGGACTGTGTTCAGTGTGGGGAATGTGTTCAGTGCAGGGGCTGTGTTCAGTGTAGGGACTGTGTTCAGTGTCGGGACTGTGTTCAGCGTCGGGACTGTGTTCAGTGTTGGGACTGTGTTCAGTGTCGGGACTGTGTTCAGTGCAGGGGCTGTGTTCAGTGTAGGGACTGTTTTCAGTGTAGGGACTGTGTTCAGTGTAGGGATTGTGTTCAGTGTCGGGACTGTGTTCAGTGTCGGGACTGTGTTCAGTGTGGGGACTGTGTTCAGTGCAGGGACTGTGTTCAGTGCAGGGGCTGTGTTCAGTGTAGGTGCTGTGTTCAGTGTAGGGGCTGTGTTCAGTGTAGGGGCTGTGTTTAGGGTGGGGATTGTGTTCAGTGTCGGGACTGTGTTCAGTGTCGGGACTGTGTTCAGTGTGGGGACTGTGTTCAGTGCAGGGACTGTGTTCAGTGTAGGGGCTGTGTTCAGTGTCGGGACTGTATTCAGTGCAGGGGCTGTGTTCAGTGTCGGGACTGTGTTCAGTGTAGGGACTGTGTTCAGTTCAGGGATTGTGTTCAGTGTCGGGACTGTGTTCAGTGTCGGGACTGTGTTCAGTGCAGGGGCTGTGTTCAGTGTAGGGACTGTGTTCAGTGTAGGGACTGTGTTCAGTGTAGGGAGTGTGTTCAGTGCAGGGACTGTGTTCAGTGCAGGGACTGTGTTCAATGTAGGGGCTGTGTTCAGTGTGGGAACTGTGTTCAGTGCAGGGACTGTGTTCAGTGTAGGGGCTGTGTTCAGTGTAGGGACTGTGTTCAGTGTAGGGACTGTGTTCAGTGCAGGGACTGTGTTCAGTGCAGGGACTGTGTTCAGTGTAGGGGCTGTCTTCAGTGTGGGGAATGTGTTCAGTGTCGGGACTGTCTTCAGTGCAGGGACTGTGTTCTGCGTAGCGACTGTGTTCAGTGTTGGGACTGTATTCGGAGGAGGGACAGATTGCCGCCTCTATCCTGAACACAGTCCCTACACTGAACACAGTCCCTATGCTGAGAACATACCTGCATTGAACACAGTCCATACGCTGAAAACAGTCCCTACACTGAACACATACCTACATTGAACACAGTCCCTGCACTGAACACAGACCTACATTGAACACAGTCCCTACGCTGAACACAATCCCGACACTGAGAACAGTCCCTGCACCGAACACAGTCCCTGAACTGAACACAGTCCCGACACTGAGCACAGTCCCAACACTGAACACGGTCCCTCCACTGAACACAGTCCCTCCACTGAACACAGTCCCTCCACTGAACACAGTCCCTCCACTGAACTCAGTCACTACGCTGAACACGGCCCCTGCACTGAACACGCTCCTGACACTGAACACAGTCCCTACACTGAACACAGTCCCGACACTGAACACAGTCCCTACACTGAACACAGTCCCTACACTGAACACAGTCCCTACACTGAACACAGTCCCTACACTGAACGCAGTCACTACACGGAATATTTAAGATCTATTCAAATTTTGATTCCAGTTAATGTCGCCCTTAGTTGTTGGACTGTCCCTTTAAGTGCCCGAGATGGGGCCACTCCCCGTGTGGGTGAGTATAAATTACAGTAAACCCTCTGTATCGGGACACCGAGCTTCTGTACTCCAGCCGTCTGATCCTGACTCTGAGCCACTCAGTGGAAGATGAAGAAGGTTCTGCTCCTGGTCCTTGGAGTCCTGGTGCTGGCTCAGCCCATCGCTGTCCAAAGTGGGCTCTCTCCAAGGACTCTTGACTGTCAGTAAATCACCCACTGGAGAATGAATCCAGGAAATCAAGAGCCCGTCTCCGGCCAGTGCTGAGGGAGTGGGTGTGAGCTGGACCAGTGACACAGAGGGGACAATTTGTCTCAGTACCTGGGGGAATGGGGAGAGGGAAATCTCCCAGTTCCTGCTTCCAGTCAATACCCAGCGAGCGGGAAAAGTGAGGGAATCAGGCTTTGGAGAAAGGAAAGAGAGTGAGATAGAGAGAGAGAGAAACAGAGAGACAGAGAGAAAGAAAGAGAGATAGAGAGAGAAAGAGAGGAAGAACGAGAGAGAGAGTAAGAGTGGGAGTTAGAAAAAGAGTGAGAAAGGAAGAAAGAGAGAGACAGAGAGAGAGAAAGAGAGAGAGAGAGAAAGAAAGATGGAGGGAGTGGGAGACACAGTGAGAGGTAGAGAGGGAGAGAGAGAAAGAGAGAGAGAGAGAGAGAGAGAGGGAGAGAAAGAAGGATCCTGCATTCACATGGCGTCTTTCATCTCCCTCAGGATGTCCCAAAACCCTCTGCAGCCAATGAAGACCTCTTACAGGAGCGGTCACTGTTGTAATGTGGGAAACGTGTCAGCCAATTTGTGCACAGCAAGATCCCACAAACAGCAATGTGAGAATGACCCAGATCATCTGTTTTTTTAGTGATGTTGGTTGAGGGATAAATATCGGCCCCAGGACACCGGGGAGAACTCCCCCCTGCTCTTCTTCCAATAGTGGCCGTGGGATTTTACGTCCACCTGAGAGGGCAGACGGGGCCCTCGGTTTAACGTCTCATCCGAAAGACGGCACCTCCGACAGTGCGGCGCTCCCTCAGGACTGACCCTCCGACAGTGCGGCGCTCCCTCAGTACTGAACCTCCGACAGTGCGGCGTTCCCTCAGTACCGACCCTCCGACAGTGCAGCGCTCCCTCAGTACTGACCCTCCGACAGTGCGGCGCTCCCTCAGTACTGACCCTCCGACAGTGCGGCGCTCCCTCAGTACTGACCCTCCGATTGTCCAGCGCTCCTTCAGTGCTGAACTTTCGACATTGGTGAAAATAAATCTCGGACAGGGTGTATCAGGGGAGGACGATGTCACACAGACTGGTTTGTGCCAGGCTCCAGGACCAATTTGACTGGGAAACCCGTCAGAAGGAAGGATATCAGGTGAGTGGGAAACGGAGGAACAGGAGGAGGCCATTCAGCCCCTCGAGCCCGTTCCGTCATTCAATCGGATCATGTCTGGTCTGCACCTCGACTCCCTTTTCCCACATTTACCAGTGAGGGGAGGTGAGGGGGTTTTAAGGAAGAATAAAGGAGAGTTCAGGGTTACAGAGTCAGTGAGGGGCGATTTTGAATTTGGGCGACAGGAAGGGAATGGGAAATGGGATTGGGGAGAGGTGGAGAACGGGAGGTCGATATAAAATCAGACATTTCACAACATCAAAAGTCATCAAAATTACTTGAGGAATAGAATAGAGAATTTATGTTAAACTTGTGGAGAAACTTGGTTAGACCACACTTGGAGCACTGTGCACAGTTCTGGTCTCCACATACCTTGGTCAGACCACACTTGGAGCACTGTGCACAGTTCTGGTCTCCATATACCTTGGTTAGACCACACTTGGAGCACTGTGCACAGTTCTGGTCTCCATATACCTTGGTTAGACCACACTTGGAGCACTGTGCATTGTTCTGGTCTCCATATACCTTGGTTAGACCACACTTGGAGCACTGTGCACAGTTCTGGTCTCCATATACCTTGGTTAGACCACACTTGGAGCACTGTGCACAGTTCTGGTCTCCATATACCTTGGTTAGACCACACTTGGAGCACTGTGCACAGTTCTGGTCTCTATATACCTTGGTTAGACCACACTTGGAGTACTGTGCACAGTTCTGGTCTCTATATACCTTGGTTAGACCACACTTGGAGCACTGTGCACAGTTCTGGTCTCTATATACCTTGGTTAGACCACACTTGGAGTACTGTGCACAGTTCTGGTCTCCATATACCTTGGTTAGACCACACTTGGAGCACTGTGCACAGTTCTGGTCTCCATATACCTTGGTTAGACCACACTTGGAGCACTGTGCACAGTTCTGGTCTCCATGTACCTTGGTTAGACCACACTTGGAGCAGTGTGCACAGTTCTGGTCTCCATATACCTTGGTTAGACCACACTTGGAGCACTGTGCACAGTTCTGGTCTCCATATTATAAAAAGGATATTGAGGCACTGGAGAAGGTGCAACAAAGATTCACAAGGATGATAACAGAACTGAGAGTTTTTACCTATCAGGAAAGATTGAACAGACTGGGGCTCTTTTCTCTGGAAAAGAGAAGACTGAGGGGTGACCTGAGCGAGGTCTTTAAGATTATGAAAGGGTTCGATGGGGTAGATTGAGAGAAGATGTTTCCACTTGTGGGGGAGACCAGAACTCGGGGGCCATAAATATAAGATAGTCACTAATAAATCCAATCGGGGAATTCAGGAGAAACTTCTTTACCCAGAGAGTGGTGAGAATGTGGAACTCGCTCCCACAAGGAGTAGTTGAGGTGAATAGTGTAGATGGATTTAAGGGGAAGCTGGATAAACACATGAGGGAGAGAGGAATAGAAGGAGATGGTGAGAGGGTGAGATGGAGTAGGGAGGGAGGAGGCTCGCGTGGAGCGTAAACACCGGGATAGACCAGTGGGGCCGAATGGCCTGTTTCTGTGATGTAAATACGATGTAATTCGATGTAATACACCCCCTCCATCACCCCCTCACCCGACCAGCCCTCCTACCCCATCCCCTCTCACACTGAGAGACTCGGCTCTGTCCGTTCCTGTTGTTCTCTCCCCACTTTTCCCCGCACAGATCGACGGTTTAACGACCTCTCCCTTTTCGGTTTTCAGAATCGTACACGAGCTGTGTGGCGCGCCATGGAGTCTGCCGCCCTACTTACTGTCAGAGCGGTGAGACCAAACGGCGTCAACCCTGTTTCTTTCTTTACTATTGTTGCCTCCCAGAGAGTGAAAGCTGAACGCCTCGGATGGGACACCGCTGAGAGACCCCCGGCCGAGCTCCCGACAGGAGACAACTTTAATTCAGGCTCCATTTGGTCGTGGAGGCCCCGTGACCCCTGACCCTGAACTACTGCTGTCTGAATAATGGGTCGCGTTCGGGGAATAAATCTCACTGCGTTGATCAAAGTCTCATATCCGTGTCCTGTTTCTCTTCAGTGTCATTGACTCCGGTGTTTACGGGGGAGGCGGGGAAGGGCGCGGGGGGAGGGCGGAGCTGTGGGTAGGGGAGGCCGAGGTCGGCAGGGCCTCATTAACATCGGGTCGGCCCGTTCTCCCGCCCGTTCTCCCGGTCGAACGGACAGCCTGCTCCTCCTGTGCCCACGAGGACTGCGGTAAAAGGCCCCTCACCTTGTGGGGCCCGGCAGCTCGCCCCCTCCCGACCCCCTGGAAACCCGCTCGGTGACCGACAATTTCGAACCGAGCTCCCAATTCAACGGCATTACCATCGCCGAATCCCCCACCATCAACATCCTGGGGGTCACCATTGACCAGAAACTTAACTGGACCAGCCACATAAATCCTGTGGCTACAAGAGCAGGTCAGAGGCTGGGTATTCTGCGGCGAGTGACTCACCTCCTGACTCCCCAAAGCCTTTCCACCATCTACAAGGCACAAGTCAGGAGTGTGATGGAATACTCTCCACTTGCCTGGATGAGTGCAGCTCCAACAACACTCAAGAAGCTCGACACCATCCAGGACAGAGCAGCCCGCTTGATTGGCACCCCATCCACCACCCTAAACATTCACTCCCTTCACCACCGGCGCACTGTGGCTGCAGTGTGGACCATCCACAGGATGCACTGCAGCAACTCGCCAAGGCTTCTTCGACAGCACCTCCCAAACCCGCGACCTCTACCACCTAGAAGGACAAGAGCAGCAGGCACATGGGAACAACACCACCTGCACGTTCCCCTCCGAGTCACACACCATCCCGACTTGGAAATATATCGGCCGTTCCTTCATCGTCGCTGGGTCCAAATCCTGGAACTCCCTTCCTAACAGCACTGTGGGAGAACCTTCACCACACGGACTGCAGCGGTTCAAGAAGGCGGCTCACCACCACCTTCTCAAGGGGCAATTAGGGATGGGCAATAAATGCCAGCCTCGCCAGCGACGCCCACATCCCATGTTGGCCGATTTGGATCTGGCCATTACGCATTCCCGCCTCTTCACGGCCGGACACTCAGAACCCCTCGGCATCGACCGCCGTAAAAATGAGGGCGGACGCGTACCCCGTA